>NC_071981.1:1886702-1898068 GCF_026283585.1 Hylaeus volcanicus | reverse complement strand
GACTTGGCATTTGTTGTAGCACACATAGGAGGTATCTCGTAGATATTCCCATCTGGTGTCACTCCTATGTGCCATTGAATTAAAAGAGAGGTGGCATGAAGATATTCCCATCTTCCTGCCATCTCCTTACTTAAATTAAATGTTAGCGCATTCGCCTGGAGAGTGAGCGAGAGGCGGATGTAACAAGTGTATCCACTCAAAGGGTATACTTCAGAATCTTAAATACAATACTGCTTTGCTTCTCGACTGAACCTCTGCACTATTCTCTTTCCTCCTCTGAAATTCTCAAAACATTATTAGCATACCCTTCTTTATTCGTTTATCCAACAATTTTGTTTATCTGACAGCGCGTGAAGAATACCCTGCGCGTTGGAGTTAGAATTCAGTAGTAATACCTAATATTTATGCGGCATAGACTGCCAGGGGTTCGTATCCGAATTAGTCAGTCATCAGTAGATTCAGTCGTCGTTGGTCAGACCTTTGTGACCCACGACGGTTACTTTTGCATATATACGAGGTGGTAATTTTTCTGCGGCGAATTACATTATGTTTATTATGCACTGCGAGCCAGCGTACTCGTTAGTTTCCTTATTGGACTGAACCTAATTAAATTTTGTGTGACAATCTATTCCGTACGATATTTTTAAAGAACCATATATTGGCGCGTAAAATAGAAGAGCTTCGTCTTTGTTTTATTTTAATGGAAACGACAGGAGTGTAAATTAATTTCAGGGAATTGAAATACTCCCGCCCCGTCTCATTATTGCCATTTCGAAAAATCGATGGCTCGCTCGTTTATTTATGCGGCATAGAACGCAACCGTTCGTAACCGAATTAGTCAATCATCAGTAGATTCAGCCGTCATTAGTCAGACCTTTCTGACCCACGACGGTTATTTTTGCGTATATACGAGGTGGTAGTTTTCCATGCCGATTTTCTTGCACCTATCCAGTCTTTACAGTACTGTGTCGAGCCTAGTAGTGACCATGAATCACCTTTCGAGCGCAAAGGGTTAAATAATAGCAAGGATCAAGTCCAATCCACTATTCGATTTCGCTAAACCGAAATAATCCCCTCGAGGCGTCCAAGTCTAAGACATCCCGAGTTCCCTCATCCTTCGCCCACATCCTGCCAGCAATACTCGCAAACAATGCTACCAGTCGGAATTATTTTCCCGCGGAAATGAACCACCGCCGATTGGCGTGCGCTGAAAAGCTCTCAGATTGACCAGAGGGAAGTATTTACTGCGTTCGATCGATACAGACTAATTGTAGGATTATCCCTTAATCAGGCTGTAACGTTCGATTGGTCGGGAATAGGAATCGCGTGATGTTTACTTAATTAGAGAACCGCACTATCATACAATTACATTGCAAATGGAGCAACCCCGGGAATCAATATTTCACGACTCGGTTGCACGAAAGCCTTAATAGCCATTTTTACGAGGTCGAAGGTATTCTCTCGAGAGGAACTATGTCAGAGTTTCAGACCCACGTGGACGATCAATGTCGGTGATCCTGACAGCGAAAAAGCTCGATAGATATATCTACGCCGAAAGATCGTGTCACATTGATATTAAAATAGTCGACGAATGAAAGAACTCGGAGAAAAAATTTGTTGCGTTACTCTTTCGAAGTATTCGAGCGAGATCGATATGAGAAGTTTGCGAACGATGCTGGGTCTAATTTGTACATTTCAACACATCGAGCAGACAACGAAGACTCGTTAAGATGGATACGCGAGACTACAGAACGGACTTGATCAAAATTAATGGCCATCGAGGCAACGTTTTACCCTTTCAATAGCGTTCTTTCTCCATTTGAACCGAGTATACAAGCGCATGAGGGCGCTCATAAATAAAGTGGGTGCTTGTCACACACTTGTTCCTACCTTTGCGTTCTAATCGACCATTTCGTGGCACTTCATCGAAAAAGGACGTACGCGAAGCTGGTCTCGAAATTTGTCAAACCGATGAAAACGTTCAAAAATACCACGCGAGTCAAATGTACGCCCACGGAATACACGTTCAAAAATTCCATGGTTCAAAAAATAAACGAACACGTCATTAACGTTGACAAATAGAAAGAAAAAAGTCGTAGTCAAAATCTGTTTGCAAACTCACAGTTTCCGAGCTACACGGGAAATGAATAGTGTAGTGGTGGTGAGTGGCGTTCTCGATAGCTTTGAGCGGCCAATTGACTTTCTCTCGACACAGTCAAGTACACGGGTGACCGACAAACTTTCAAAACCAATTTCCTCAAAGATCAAGCTTCGTACGAAAAAGGTTCAACTGGCAATTTCGTCTTACTTTTTCTCGACGAATCGCCCTCGAGGAACTCTACCCTTTGTTTACCACCCTGTGCTCTAAACAACTCGTGCGACAACTCTAAACATCTTCCTGACCTGTGTTAGTTACTTCGAGTGACTAAAATTTATTCCAAAGCAGAAACTAAGGATCTAAAAAACTTAATTTAAAAAGCGAGACAATAATGAAAATAAATAGGATTTGTGAATTAAATAGGTTAAAGAATTAAATACTAGGATGTGAAATTATCTAATATTCGACAGTCTCGGGACAAAGTTTTAACTTGGTAGAAATTTTCTACCAAGCTGTCTTAAAATATTTAAAAAGTGAAACGAGGAAACAATGCGCCTTTTTTCTAACCGTCTACAGGAGAAAAAATTGACAGGGATATGGTTAATATTTATTAATACGTGCAGCTGAAGGAACCAGAAGAGCACAACCGACATTCACAATTCCACTAACAATGAAAAATGTTTGGCTCCGACCGCGCCATCCTTCGCGATCAGATTGTACAACGGGAATTTCTATATATATATTTCTCTCTGTATAGGAGTGGAAGAAACGACGTGGGTGGATGCAATTACAAAGAGAACGAACACGAAATTAATGCCAATCGATTTCGTGGAAGCAGTAAATTCCCTGGCGGCAGACCACTCTCAATAATTAACGACGACAAGTCCATTCGTGTCAGTTTTTCTTAAGACATCCCCAGGAAAAATCGACGCTGAGATCGCGATGGTGGCGCGGAGACACGCAGCGATCGAGAGAGGGACAGAGAAAACGAGAAGGATCGTTCGTTTCATGCCGTGGGACAGGGGTCTCCGAGACCATTTAGTCGGAAGACATGGATAGAATAACAGTACAAAAGAAATTAATACAAAAATGCGCGATGGAAAAGGTTCGTTCGATAACACTCGGAATAGAAATAAAGATAAAAGTAAGGAGAAGAATGAACAGAAAAACCAGAAAATTAAAGATAAGTATAATGATAAGAATAAAAATAAGAACACGATTGGATGATAGAAATTTAATTTCTCCTCACTGCGAAAAAAAGGAACCGATTAATTTACGAAAATAAAAGGAAAATTAAACGCATAAGTGATCGATAGATAATTATGGAAGTGGGATAAATAAGGAACAGCAATTCCGTGATAAAATGCGGAGTTGTAGTTGGATGGGTAAGCATGTTGCAGCGCGAAGGCGATTTGCGGACGGAAGAGAGCGAGAAAGGTGTGCTCTATGGCGGTAATTATGGTGGTTGATGAGAGTTTCACGCTAGGCCGAACCGCAGCCCAACATCGACCCACTGCGGAATCGAGGTACGCCCCGTGTGTGTTTAGTTTTATCTGCGTTCGCCGATAAACCGTCAACGACGCGTTGCGTTTGCCATGAACGTCGGTCGCAACGATGCTGTAGAGTATACAGCGGTGATCAAAAGTATTAGCCGCATTCGCAATTTTAAAGTGCTCGTAATTAGGCGTCTGCGATGTTCTCGGACGAAACAAACGCGGCGATAGGTTCAGGACCCATTCAGAGCTTTATTTTACCATGTTATTTTACGAAGTCGTCGATGCAATGTTTTTCCATCCATAAAAATTTGACTCTTATTATTCAAGATTTGCTCATCGTTGCACCAATGAAAATATATCGAAAAATAAAACACGCATTTATAAAATAAAGCTCTATTAGACATGGATAAAATGAAAATACAAAAGAGTTTAATAAAAAAAACAAATTGCAATGGAAAAGGTACGATTGATAACATTCGGAATAAAAATAAAAACATTGCAAGTGAAGCTCTATTACAGAGCTTTATCGTTCCATGCTACTTTACAAAGTCGTCGATGCAATGTTTTTCCAATCAAATAAATTTGACTCTTTTTATTCAAACTTTGCTCTTTTGCACATCACTGCGCCAATGAAAATATACCGATTTATAAACATCGATGACTTTACGATCTCAAAATACATGACCTCAAGATTTCTTCTCCATTGCATTATTTATGTATCACGTTTGTTTATAATCCCACAAATACTGAAAATATTCAAGCGATCCCTCAGCCCGTACACGCCTGACATTTTTGCGCGCGTTTGTATTTCGGAAAAACTGCTCCGCGGGTCGATCGAATGTCGACGCGCAAGTTCTGCTGCGGGCGGGGCAGCGAAAGCCGTAAAACCAACGGCTGCAACGATTTATCTTTTTTTGGAAATCTGTTTCTCGTTTGCAGATCCCGTTGTACGGTCAAGGGGCTTTATGCGATCGACAGAATTCAAACATTCGCTTGCGCCCCGAGTTCGCTACGCGTGACAGACAAAACTATTTACCCGGTCACTTTTCTTCTAATAACTTCGCGTTACAATGGAGCCTATCCTGCGCGAGGTGTCCTCCAACCTTTTGTCAATATTTGGCGTCAACCAACCACGGAACACCCGCGTCGTTTTCGTTTTCAGTTGACGGAACGGAATTATTTTCGTTGGAAGGAGCTTCGATATAGTGGCATTGGATTATTTATGCTGGAGTAAACGGTTTATGTAGGTCACTTTGTGGAAGCTTGTAAGTAATTAAGAATTCTGAATTCTTTTTTTATAGTAGTTCATGATCAATTGAGAGAATAATTGTATCGATTGACCGATTAACTACGCTTTTTGAAACATTTTTTCAAGTGTCAAAGCACTCGGTACGGTCATAATTAGACTGTGGATCTTTATGCAAAATAAAATATTCGCGAACGTGCGTATAAAAATTGAACCTAAATAGAAATTTATTTTATTCCGCAAATATTACAACACGAACTTTACTTTTAATCTTTTTTATATTCTTGCATATTGTTTGCATTTTATAGTTTCTTGCACATTCAAATTTTCTATCAATGCATAAAGATCCGCAGTCTAGTCACGACTATTCATATTTATAATAAGTTTCCTGAAAGGGAAAGAACTTATTTCAGTATTTATTCGAATTTATATTTATATTATTTTATTCGTATCATGAAGGAACTTTATATGATGTTATAAAGAGAATTTTAAAAAGCAATGTAGATTATTTCATCACATTCCTCAACATTATGTGAGAGGATTTCAGGATGGATATATCAACACGAATCAACGGTTCTTAATTATTTACCAGCTTCGCACAGAGTGGTAAATGTTACTTCGTTTTGCAGCTTTCACTGATCTGTACGACTTTAATTCAAACTAATATGTAAAATAACGCATGAATTAAAAGTTACGAGTACTTGGAATGCTTGGCGCATCTAGGCCGCAGGCTGCGTCTGACTACATGCAGGCCAATATCACTTTCGCTCTTAGGAGCTTCCCCCACTACTCTGCACTCCAAGTGCAACGTTCCGCAGACCTGTGCAACTATTTCCTCGTAACTTTCAATATATATGATACTTTTAAAAATAGTTTCAAAGAAAGTTGCTCAGAGAGCTTGGAAAGTACACAAAAATTGATTATAAATTCCAAACATAACGATTAGATCCCTTATTTAGCTTTACCAGAAACCTCGGACTACCCTGCTTTCCTGAACGTTACTTTTTCTAGGTCAGCTTTCTCCCCGAATCACTCGAAAACTCGACAATTACAGTCCAATACCGTTACAGCTCCTAATAGTAAAGCATTAAATCGCGATTGCTGAAACGCTGAACGTATCATTATAGCTTCGCGATTCCCGTATCCCGGGAGTTATTCTTGATCGAACAGCACGCGATCTACGGAGCTCGTATTCGCATTTTTCCTTCGGATCGTTATCAAATATCGGCTGTGACGTGGCCGGTGACGACGAACGAACAAACGCGTTTCCGTCGAAGCTCGTTTCCTGCTCGATTATCGCGCTCTCCACTCTCGACCCGGTTTTTTGTTGCTTCGCAAAAGCCGCGGAGATGTGCCGTACATCGTTTTGACCCGTCGCTTCGCGGAATTTCTTCTCTAATTTTTCTCCGGTCGATGCTTTCCTTTTGTTCCGCGAGAATCGCTGAGCGCTCACTGGGAACGAATGTAAATACCAGGAACGAGAACGTTGCCCGGGTGGGAATGCTCTGACTGTGCGGTTTCCCTCTTTTTTTTCTCTCTCTCCCTCCCTCGCACTCCCACTCTCTCGTGTCCCGGTGTTTTTATATCGCGAGCATCGTTGATTCAGAAAGGATAGCGAAAAGAGACAGAAATAATTACGGGCTCGTGTTTCCCCTTCTTCCGAAAAATTTACGTCGTTGGACCTTTTTGTTTCTGTTTATACTCTCGTGTAGTCCTTTTAACAAATTCCGCGGGACAGATATAATTGCGTGCATTATTTACAGTCGACGTGGCTTGTTGTTCTCCGAAACTCTGGTTCGGTTACCAGAGTTGCAGGGCTAACCGCGGGAAAAACTACGAACCGGCTACTAAATTTCTCGAAATGTTGGCATACACCCTTTTTTTTTAATTTTATTTTGATGAAACCACGAGCGAAAGAGAGGCGACTCCTCGTGACAAAAAATAAGTTGAAACCGAACAATACATTTTCCTTGCACGGGGTACCTCCATTTCGAGTAAATTGGCTTTGGAAATTGTTAAGCTGCGCGTGCACTCCGGTTGGCCAGCTCGGTGGTTAGCAGTTCAGGACACACCGCTATGTTTTCATTTGTTCAAGTACTTTAAACTATTTCCGAATTAATTAACGACGATCCGTTGTAACACTGACAGTGGAATACTCTAAAAATGTGTATAATAATTTCTATTGGGGGGACCAGGAAGTAGTGTCATTTTTACGAGTGTCAATATTTGTTTATTATTTATCAACTCTGTGCCAATTGATTTTTATCTATTGGGTTGTCTGGAAAGTCCATGCCGATTTTTGGTAGGTGGTACAGCTCCGAATATATCGGAGTGGTTGAAATAAATATTAGGTTGTCCGGAAAGTTTCTTTCGCGAGTTGCACTCAATTATTTTCTGTGGTCGTGTTTATATAAATAGACAATCTAATTTCATAGATATTCATGTTGTAACAGTAATGGAGCAAAATGAATCGTGCACAATTTAGGAATGTAACATAAAACATAAACTATTGTGCATGTATTACTTATTAATAAAGCAAAAGAAACTTTTAGGACAACCTAATAACACACGCATCCTTAAATGATGAAAATGTCGTGGAACAAACTGATACCTATGTAATTCATGAAATATATATTATTAGGTAGACTGGAAAGTAATGTCATTTCTTTTACATTAAATTCAAACAAATTTTTGCGGAATTTCTATTTTTAAGAAATTATATAATCGCCCTCGTTATAAACAGCCACCTAGTGTGCAAATTTTCAATGACCGATCAAAATCAACGAGCTGTTGAATGATAAACAAAGGTTTAAAGTTGCAAAAACGACATTCCTTTTCAGTCTACTTAATATTAAAATTCAAACGTGCCTTTGAATTTTTCTTAAAAATTGCCACAAACTTTCTGGACGACCTAATGCATAGCAAAATGTTGTTGATAACGAGGCCAACTACGTAATTGATTAAAAATACAAACTTGTCATAGATTCATTCGTTTGAATTCGATGTAAAAGAAGAAAGAACATTGCACCCCTAATATTCATCCAAAAGTGATCGTCACCTGTACGATTGACAATCGATAAACGATTCGATAATTGATTAAAAATATAAACTTGTCATAGATTCATTCGTTTGAATCCGATGTAAAAGAAGAAAGAACATTGCACCCCTAATATTCATCCAAAAGTGATCGTCACCTGTACGATTGACAATCGATAAACGATTCACGGAGAACATTCGAACGCCTGTAACTGGAACGCAACCAAATATTTTGAAACGAAATTCGGCACACTCCGAGATCGATACATGTGCTTCCGAAGACAAACACCCGCTAAAATTGCTCGAGCGTCTTGGGGAGGGTTAGTTTTCCCCCGAATGCTGGCTCGGTATTCAGTCCATCACCCTGTCCCAGCCCCAAACTTTTTACGTAACGAGCAAGACGGTCTTTTGTTCCTGAATTCCACTCACGCTCCCATTGTAAACGATACCCGTAGACTCCCATGTCACGGCAAGATTGATTCGTCTGTTAAACACTCTAGTACCGGAGGCACAGCTTCATCGCACAACCGCGAGAAAGACGCGAGGGTGCACGCACTCGAGTACGCCGCGGTATAAGGTAAAAGAGGCGGGTCAGGGACCCGGAGGGGGCGGCCAAGTTGGCAAGATCCCACGCTAAGCAAAAACAAAACGGGGGAAGTTCGTAAACAGCTCGGGAGCAGTTCGCGAACTGTTCGTCACAGGCTGAGCGCGTGCAGCACCGCGGCCGGCACAAAGAAGACATTTGCGAGCAATTTCTTTGATCTTATCGCGCGGAGGGCTGAAGGCCTCGTAAAAACGTGCTGCAGGGACGAATGCCAAGTTGGACGAAGCTGTTCGCGAAAACTTGTCGCGCTCCACGTCTACGCGGTAAGTATGTCGAGCGATTAACACGTCCACTGCTGAACAACTCGTGAAACTTTATACGAGCCTAACACACTTTGTTTTGGACGTTATTTTTGTTACAGTTAAACTAGTACTTAATTTTGCAATTTGGTCAAATGAAAAATGAAATTTCGAAAATGAATCCCGTGCAGATTTAGTTTCTTTATGCGAGCCTAACACACTTTGTTTTGGACGTTATTTTTGTTACAGTTAAACTAGTACTTAATTTAGCAATCTCGCCGAATGAAAAATGAAATTTCGAAAATGAATCCCGTGCTGATTTATTTTCTCTGACGTCTTATACTTCAAAGGTAATTCATTTCATTCCTCAGTGAAAAAACTTGTCATCCATATACAGGGTAGTCCAGAATGAGTCTTAAACCGGAAATTGGGAGCTGAGATAATTCCGAAGAATAATTCTCCTTGCAATCTATATCTATATCTATTGAAGAAATTTGTCTAATTTAAATGATAAGCTTCGTGTTTCCAAACTGATTTTCCATTATAAAAATGTACATGAAGCATTCATTTAAATTAGACAAATTTCTTCATTAAATATAGAGGGCACGAATACTTATGGGTCTGACTGTATATCGAATCTGAGGGTCAAAGTAAAAGTGTTGAGCAAATAGCAACTAGAACGTCTACGAGAGTCATTAAAATTGCGCGAGGTCAAAATTACAAAATTAATTACGAAAATCTTCGAGCGGATATGTTAAGCACATTTCAAGATGATCTAAATTTTACTGAAAATATGAAACTCACGTTTTCTGCTACTAATATGATCGAGGTTGTTTAAGTCTCTAAAATTTTAAATTACGATGAGATACTCTGGTAGACCTTATTTTATATCGAATAAAACAATACATATTTCGATGTGCATCTTCCCAAGCAACTGCAGGATGTTTCATTACTTTTAAAAAAAACGGAGAGGAGAAGTTATCCGTGAAACATTAATAATACAAAAGGTCTTAATTAATACGATCGGCTTGAATGCCGGAGCATTATTAATTAACTGATAATATACTAAGCGAGATAATATAATACTGACTAATTATGCAAGAAATTCCAACGAAATTATCCGCCTCGACGAAGTAACTTCCGCAAATAATTTGAAACTCGTTTCCTTCTCAATTTCATTCATGTATTACGGTTCCATATTTAATTATTTAACCAAATTTACTTAACGGTATCGTTGGACAATATTGCACACCGTGGAATCAAAAATCGACCACGAGTAACAAAAAAAAACTAAAATTCGCTGAATGTGAACAAAAAAAAATTATCTCCGTGAAATCTGCCTGAAATTTTACAAAAACCTTCGCGAAAAACTCGCGTCGAAAATCCCTGGCGCGGGAATCCTTCAACAAAATGAAATATGGAAAACGCAGCTCGACATATTGCATAAATCTTGCTGGAGGGGAATTTCCGCCGAAATTGCGTCGATCGAGATTCTCTTACAAATTTATCCCATAGAGAAACAAACACGTACGAAGACAGAAGATCTCTGACAACGCAGATTCGAGGAAGGAGAATTTTATGAAAATTTAAGAGACAAGAGAAAGATATTTTTGAATATTAAAATTAAGAAAAATTGAGGAGTGGAAGATGAATGGAATAATTCGATGAAGATAGATAAGGAGGATTCGAGGGAGGAAAAGACGAACACAGGAAAGAAGTTCAAGGGTAGATTTCACGCAGATTCGAGGAAGGAGAATTTTATGAAAATTTAAGAGACAGGAGAAAGATATTTTTGAATATTAAAATTAAGAAAAATTTAGGAGTGGAAGATGAGTGGAATAATTCGACGAAGATAGATAAGGAGGATGTGAAGGAGGAAAAGACGAGCACAGGAAAAAAGGTCAAGGGTAGATGTAAAGTAACTGAAAATAAAAAGAAAAAGAATTCGATGAATATAAAGTAAAAAAAAAAAGTTTCAGAGAAGTAGCTTCACAGAAATCGCAATTGCATTAGCAGAGATGCTCGTGCAACGAAAAGATGCATCATTATTTTAATAATAATAATACTGGACTGCTTTATGGGAAAATAGAGAGCCACAGCTGGAGCATCGAAGCTCGCAAAGCAGCGCGCCAGTGACGTCTAATCGAGTCGCTTCAAAGCTACTAAGACCTGGACTGTCTGTGAGTAATCTGATAAGGGAGTTGCCCCGTAAAAGAGAAACCGAGAAAATATCTTCAGCTGACACTTAACTTCCAAGAAGAAGTCCCTTCCCTCTAAAATGATCAGGCTCCCTTTGGCCAATAGCTGATGGCCCCAGTGCCTCGTCATGATTCCCTCTCGAGCCCCAGGCAACTTGCCAAGACCTGGTCCTCTGTGCTCGTCTCCGTTCCAAGCAGAAAATTCTGTCCGGAACGATTCGTATCACTTGTTACGTGGTGGCATGCGGACCACATCACGTGATAGTCGCAACTGCAACTACGTGGGGTTGCACCAACCTTTGCAGACCGATTATGCAACCCTCAACGAAACTTTCCTCGTTTCAGCTGGTCTAGGACTTCGTGCTTACGAACCGATTCGAATTAGCAAGCGAATTTTATTATCACTGTTCGAATGTTGCTTAATTACCAACTTGTCTGGACTAACGAGG
>NC_071981.1:1879538-1886692 GCF_026283585.1 Hylaeus volcanicus | reverse complement strand
GTGCCACTAGAGGGCCATCAACCGATTCGATGTATTTCGTAATCGTTTTCGGTGGTTGCAATTACTTTTGCAGGTGACAATTCTAACTGCAGCGTGTCGCGATCAACGATTACAAATTGGAACCTTCAATTATTATTAACGATTATATCCGTGATTATAATTGTTAAACGTTAATTAAAGTATACTTTAGCAAGCATATGAATTGTCCCTTCCAACATTCGAACATCGATACTGGGATAGCTCTGCTGCTGACACGAGTATCTTAAACACGATGCTTGCTGCTAGCCAAAGGAAGCGTTGAAAGAAGAACAACAGCTTTCGTTTCCGTTTTTATTTCCCGTTCGCCCGTATAACCACTTACGTAAATCCGTGTTCCGCAAAGTGCGCTCTCCTCGGGCGCTTCCCGTATTTTATATTTCAGGGTCGGGTCCGCGGATAAACAGTTTAGAAATTGATGCCGCCCCCGCGGTACCTCCGAGTACAATCGTCTCGAGATTCAAAGGGAAAAGCTTCCAAGTTCGCGACGCCGCCAGACGAAATTAATTCGGCAAATGGCATCTTTGTTTTCACGAACAAACGCGGCTCCAGGGAGCGGAGAAAATGAAGTTACCGGAAATGTTCGAATAGTTTCGCACGGTTTCTGAGAGCGTTCAAGGGCCTGGACTCCTTTCACGGTTCCGGGATTGCGGTCGAGACGAACGGCGCGACGATAAATCGAGATTACTAATCCGGGAGTAGATCGGGATTGAAAAATTGTTAAATGTCCCTCGCATGGTGGAATCTTGGGACAGCGTTTCTAGACTATTTGGCTGCGCGAGCCACCTGGCTTTTGGCCTGACATGGTCTAGCTGGAATGCCAAAAACCGAGCCAGTCCTGTTAACATTTGGCACTTTGTTGCGCGATTTATTTCACCCTAGCAAACTTTCGAAAACTTGGAGTGCGGTTTTTGGGGTCACCGGTTATGAACGAGTATAATCAGATTTGCTACATTTAAAATGGCGCAGATGCAAAAATCGATGCTTATACAGGGCTTGGAGAATTTACGCGCTTTTTAACCCTTACAGACCTAAATTATCTTTTTTTCTCGTATGTAACTGAAAAGAGAAGAATAAAAAAAGAAATTCTAATAGTGTAGTTTTCTAGGAAAACTGGTCTTCCTTCACCCACATATGAATGACAGTGCTTTTCACTGAATTAATTTTGAATCTTAAATGTTAAAGAAAATGAATTTATATGAAACACTCGAATTTCGGTGAAGTTACAAAAATAAATACCGCAATAAATGTTTGATTGTGTAGCTTCAAATAGTCAGTAAATCAAATTTAATCACAGTAGAAATTTTTAAGAGTATTAGCATGGCAGCCAACGTGCTCAATACGTCCTCAATCGTGCCTCAATCGTGGACGCCAGGTCTGAAAGGATTAAACAGTATTTGAGAAATTCCCGTTATTTTCCAACTACCAAGAGACTGGGAAGAAATATTCTAGTTGGCTATTAAATATTCTTTGTTTCATTCTAATTAAGTACCCTCTTCTTCATTCTTGTGTTCATTGAATAATACTTCTCCCAGTTTTCCTAACGTATAATTTCTTAACAACTGAGGAGTTCAAAGACATCTAATTATCATAAGCGATACTCCCTCGATTGATCTTACGTTAATTGAGTAGTATATCTTGTTTCCTTGATGTACCGTATAATTTCTTCATTAGTGAGGACTTCTAACGACGTCTAATAAACGTAAATGATATTCGTCCGATTGGTTTCGAAAAAGATCAGCCTGGCAATTGGTCACGAGAACCTTGAACGCGCGATAACCGCAAAGGGCGCGTCAATGCAAGCGCATTATCGAACCCTGGACGAAGTTCCTCGTGGCTGCGCGGAAAGCTTACATGTGCTAGAAAGCCCCTAACGGTATCACCTGGAGTTTCGCTACCATTAAATATCCATTTCGAAATGGGTGTCAAGGCGAAACAGCACAGAAATTCCAAATCTCGGAAATGGGGATGATGTCACATCCGTATCGCAGCCAAACAGACCATGTTCCGGGCTTGAACAGTTTCGACGTCCATTTACAACAGACGTACGATTATCCTTGTCGAAGATATCGGAATGTTCCAGTAGCCACGCCTTGATTCCGTCGATCCTTCAATTTCGGTTTAGTAACGTCTCTACGTTCCGCTTTGAATAATTTTATGTATCTAAATCTGGCGCATTCTCGCGCTCGTGCAATCTTTTGTCGGTCGATTCGTGGATCGCGAGATCTATTGTGTCCCGGCGCGAGTCCGCGATTGGGAATTTCTAGATCGGAATGAATCTGTCCACTCGCTAAAGGAAATTAAATTTCCGTTAAAAGCCACGAGACCCGGGCACAAAACAGTGATTCTCAGTTTCCCTCGGTTGAAAAATTGCGTTTCTTTGTGCTGTCTGTTTCCCATCAACGGAACGTCATCCTTTGTCCGCGACAAACAAAGCGTCGGTAACAATTTTCCCGTCGACTTGAAAAATCTCGAACCTTGAACCCGCCGACCCTCTTTTTTCCCCCTCCCGTTGGCAATCGACATCGGTGCCGTTTTAATCTCGATCGCGACACGGCCACTGGAAGGGAAAAACACGGAATTAATTCCGACGCGACCGCCGCGGCGCTCATCAAGGCGTAATTCAATGATTGTTGAAAATGATGTTTGCCGTACGTAATGGCGCAAATCGATAGCTCGTATATGCAGAGGGAAATTAACGTCGTGCCATCCGGTACACAGGACGTGTACCTGCTAGATACAGCCGGTATCGAAACCCTCAATTTGCGGCAATAGCCCGGACCTCTCGCAGCAAGGGACGATCCGCGCGGATCCATGACCTCTCGCTCGCTAATTACTGTCTACGTCAAATTCCCTCGATTGCAAACCGCTGCGCCGGACAACCGCAATAAAGATTTCGTCCCGATTAATCAGGATTTCAGCCTCGGGAACCTTCGGATGACCAACGCGCGTCTGCTAGAGATGGACGTCGTAACTGTTGAGGCCTGGTACATGGACTGTTTAGCCACGATACAGACGCGACGATTCATTACGGCGGAGAGTACGAGGCGCGTAGATTAAGGCGGGAGTTTCTCGAATACTGTGTAAAAGGCGCGAGAGTTCTCAAAATATTGTTTAAAGGGCACGAGAGCTCTCAAAATATTGTGTAAAAGACGCGAGAGTTCTTCAAATATTGTCTAAAAGGTCCGAGAGTTCCCAAAATATTGCGTTAGAGGTGCGAGAGTTCTCTGAATACTGTCTAAGAGGCACGAAAATTTCCAAAACATTGTCTAAGAGGCGCGAGAGTTTTCATAATATTGTCTAGGAGGCGCGAGTGCTCTCAAAATATTTTATAAGAGGTGCAGGAGTTCTCAAAATATTGTCTAAGAGATGCGAAAGTTTCCAAAATACTACCAAAGAACCTCGAAAATTTCCAAAACACTGTCTAAAAGTCGCAAAAATGTTCCAAGCCCAATTTAAGGCGCACGAGAATTCCTCGGACACTTTGCCCCCAAAACTGATCGATCTCTGGCCTCTTTACAGATTGCAGTAATCAAACAATAAATAATCACCTTCTAGTTTGTAATATTCCTAGTACAAGTACGTCTAATCTCGGCGATCATAGATCTCCATCTTAGCTTTTATCCGAGTAAAATTCGTCGATAAAAAAGTTCCAAGAATTTCGATCGGAACGAGATCGTATCTCGAGATCGACCAGTTCGCGGTCGATCCGCTATTTTTCGTCGGAACGTGGCCCACTTGAGGCCGGTTCTATCTCGGCGAGAAAAATATAAGATATTTACCGCTGATCCACGTGCCGTTGAAGCTCTTAGGAGATAACGAGCCCCTGAGCCATTCTTCAAGGGAAATACCAGCAGGTGCGCCTGGCACGGAGGGATCCGGTGCTTCCGGGCTTCCGGTTAAAAGAATCGCCGCCGCGACGACCAAGCCGAGCACCACAACGACGACCAAACCGCCAGCCAGCAAACGCCGCCAATTCCTCTGCTTGCTCTTCGTCATCAGGTCCTGCAACAATTACGCCAAGCTATGTTAAACTCTGGCTTATCTCCTCCGACGCTCGGTTCATTCGGGGAACTGTCTAATTACAGAGAAATATTTCGATCTCTGCACTTTCTTGAAATAGAAAGCCTGGGAACTTGGCCACTAAAGTGCACAGTTCAAGTGTACAAGACCATTTGTTTATGCTTTGGACAAATTTCTGGGGGAAGCATAAATAAGGTTTCTTTTTAAAAAATGTTGAAATCCTAGGAGGACTAAATATATACAGTCAGTTACATAAGTATTCGTACCCTGTGTGTCTATTGAAATTTGTCTAAATTAAATGATAAATTTGCACGATTAAACTATACACATGTATATAGTATTTATAATGAAAAATTTCATTTAATTTAAACAGACTTCTTCGATGAACATACATAGAAGGTACGAATACTTATGAAACGGACCGTATGTGTGCATAAGTATATCTGGGATGATGTCAAACTAATAACGAGACACTTTCCATTGAATAATCAAACACGATATTTAATTACACGCATTACAATTTGATTGAACTAGTCGAGGTTAATCAAACTTACCAGGAAATCGAATTCCCTAATCGAATTTGTCGAAATCATTCTTATTATTTCATCTAACCCAGACCTAACCAGAATTTTTGCATTTTTAAACCTTGTGGCCTTTCATCCCCTTCGTTTCATCCCCTTCATTTCTCAAGGCGTACCAATTGTCGTCGCGATTGAAAGAAATCATCGTTGGGCGAGAACAAACATAATTGGATCTAATGAGATAAAGCTCGGTTTTCCCTGGAACTGTACGATCTGTCCACGGTGCGGTGTTTATCGTTTACCTACACGTCTGTGTCGATCTCCGCTTTGAAACCGACTCGGTCGACCGCTTCCATCGGAGCCCCAACAATCTTCCCTCCCTTTTCGTGTTTACTTTCGGAACCTTTTTAACGCGACGTTTAACTTCCCTGATGAGAACTTCATTCATGCATTTCCCAAGCTGTGGAAAGCGGTCGCCGGAATACAAAGGGGAGCATTAAGCTCCGTTCATACGAACCGAACGACCAGTGACCCGCATCGGAGTCAGGGGAAACCTCGACATTTCACGACTGATATGGCGAAATCGCCAGTAAGTGGACAACTTCAAAGCTCTCCCCCCTTGGAAACCGAGTTTTCTTTGCTTCCTATTGGTCAGCCAATAAATAATCACTGACCAGCGATTTCTTTCGTACCCCTACGTGTTTAATCTTCCGATACGTAATGCGTTCAATAAAAACAATTGTTATTTTCTCGAGGAATTTCCTCCGGGAAATTTTATAGGATTCAGAATCAGATTCCTATTACTGGATGTAATAACTAGACTGCGGATCTTTATTTATTTATTTATTTATTTCAATATATACGGGCATAGCCCATTATGAAATTAATACAGTGTAGCAATTGTAAACATCTACAGTTGACAGATGTCCAGACAAACAAAAATTATGCAAAATAAAATCTTTGCAAAGGAACCTACACAAACTGGATCTAAATAGAAATGTATTTTATTCTGCAAATATTATAACATGAACTTTACTTTCAATCTTTTCTATATTCTTGTATACTGTTTGCATTTTGTAGGTGCACATTCAAATTTTCTATAAACACATAAAGATCCGCAGTCTAGTAATAACTTGGAGAATAATTATTCCTTGGACATTTGTACCTCATTAAATTAATATAAGTGCACTCCGTTTAATAATTGACCGCCCCTCTAAGAAGAGCTACAATCTTCGTTAAGTGTCGCGACTCTTATCGACGAAAGTACGTGAATCGAAATTTCCGTCGAATCGTGCTCGAATCCAACAAAATTTTCCCAAAGAAATTTGTCCAAGTTCCTATCCGGTTCTCAGGTAGAATTAAGCAATTTGCTTAACTAGATTTATCTTAACTTCGCCCTTTAAAAAAAAACGAATCTATCGCGACGCGGCGAAGAATTTTAAACAGGCCTGGTATTTAAACGGTCGCAGCTTCAGCTCGTGAAAAAGTTACGAAGATAAGCGGGTATTACGTCAGGGACATTCAACTTTCGCGAACTAATAGACGCGGCGTCCGCGTTTTTTCGCGAAAAATGCTAATCCGTTTAAGAGTCAAGACACACCGAGGGCGAAACTTGGTTGCAAAAATAATTGAAAGGAGCGGACAAAGAGGGTGGTGATCCTTGAACACGAAATTCCGAAACTGCGGCTGTGATCGAATTGTGAGTCAATGCAAATGCGCGGAATCTGCAGACGAGGATTCGATTTCCGATTGCAATCGCGCTTCTGTTGGGTCGCAAGCTTTTAAGCGGATGTTCGAATTTGTTAGCACTAGGAAGAATGTGTTCACGAGAGATCATCCAGCTTATGCTGACAAAACGGGGGGTATTTTCTGGAATTCTTTGCGTTTTGACTAAATGAATCTCTCTGGTGTTATAAAACGATTTTTAATGTTAAGGTATTTATCCAAGTTCGGATGTTAAACAATCTGTTGTACAACTCATCGTACGATGGAGTTGCACAATATATCGTATCGTGTATGGGATATATTACATGTTGGTTATTTTCAAGAGTAGGTGCCGAATTTCTGTGACACGACTCTTCGTCTCGCAACGCGTATCGTTTGCAGAGTTCTCGAAAGTCTATTGACGCGAAACATCAGTAAACATTAAACGGTGTCAGTTACAAAATTCCCTTGTGAAACAGACATCGATCTCGCGACCCTCAATCCACGGAATTATCAGATTATCGACTTGAACACTTATAACACCAACTCGCGTTAGATATAAGAGTGTTTTACAGCAAATAAACGAGCACGAAAGTGCGAACGCAAGTATACCGCGTACGAACTCTTTTATACCACATATCGCGTCCGATCCAACGCCTCCTTTTTTCTTTTCCACTCGACAAACCGGGAAAATTAGTTTTATCGGGATCGGTCCAGATAGTAAGTGTGTTAAAGTTGATTGCTTTTAAAACTGGGGATGTAGAAATAGGAATGTATACAATATTCCGCAATATTTAAGACGATCCTTCTTATTTCTATTATTTGACTTTAACAATATTCCCAATAACAATGTGAGTTTAAAATTGGTTG
>NC_071981.1:1869032-1879528 GCF_026283585.1 Hylaeus volcanicus | reverse complement strand
ATTTAAAACGATTTTATTTCTACCACATGACTTTAACAATATTCCCAGTGTCTCTATAACGTGAGTTAAAATCGCAGAATGTGAAGGAGGCCTAAGGATCGCCACGCGCGACCAACTTCGAATACTCCGAGGGCTCAAGGAGCGATGGGACTCTGGGATAATCGCTGTTTAAAATCGTTCGTCGATCGCGTGGAGAAAACTTAAACAAATATCGATTAAAGCTCTCCATCCGAAATCGTCGTCAGACAAGAAGAAGCGGGTTCCCGTGGAAACTTTTCAATTATCCGTGCCGCGTTGAAACCTCGGGGGCGTGTCGCGAGTGGGGACACGTATTTCACTGTCGATTACATTATATTCGAGCGGAATCGGGAAATTTTTCGTGGAAAGAACGTATCCTGGGATCGCTGGATGGGCGAAGAGTGTGCTACGTGGCCACGAGATTTCTGAAGATCGCGTCCGTTTTATTGTACCTTTTATTACAACGTGGTTTCCGAGCCGGCGAGCACACCTAACCGCTGGCACAATTTCATTTTCTGTCGGTACTCGTAAATTCTCCAATGATCCTTCAGCTTCTTTCTAACGCGCGCCATCTCGAGACCGCTATGATCCAGGAAATCGTTCCGGGTGATTCCTCGCGTCGGACGAGTCCTTCATTGAACGCTAGCCTCGATCATCGCGGGGTAAAAGGATTGGAAGGCCATTTCTGAGCCTGAATGCGAGTATGATCCGATACGAGATAACTTGGGTACCCGAGGACGCCGACAAATATACAGGAAAGATTCGAACCTACTCACTGGATACTCACGGTACTCTAAGTACTCAAATCCACCGAATACTCAAGTATAGTGACTACGCACATGAGCTTTCAGGCAGAAGAGAATGATCAGCTGATTTCAAGCAGGGCGTAAAAACCACGATTGATGTTTAATTAACTAATAAACCACTTTCACGTGGTTATGTAGGCGTAAAGGCATGTTCTGTTCGCATAAATTTAAAATGCTATATTCGTGTTAGACCCGTTGTTGTTTAAAACAAAAAGTTATTAATTCAAATGTCATCCTATCGGTTTAACATCGTTTATTAACATTGAAAATTTAAATTATATTCTCATGTATGTAAATATATAAATAAATTGTAAATAAGTTAAGTGGAAGCTAAATTAATTCCTACTGTTATTACAATGAACAACTTCTTAATTACACTTCTTACTTAAACTATGTTTTAAATCATTCTTAACTGGGGCTGGCTACTTTAACATTATATTTCATAACTTCTCATCTCTATGGGGCCCCCCTGTAGCTCGAGTACCTCGGGGTTGCTAAGCCCGTACTGTAGCTTCAAAAAACACAGCTACAGACCCTGAGGTCCAAGAATTTGGCACTACGAGCCTCCTTTACCTTTTCAGGATCAGGCGAGTGGAGATACAGTCAAACCTGTTTCTGTGCGCTCTTGTTTTATGCAATATGTTCTGTGCGATTCTTTGTTTACACGGTATGTGAAAGTAATGCGATATTATACATTTGAATTTAACGAATGCGAGATTACAACTGCGATCAATTGTTAATAAAGGAAGGAGAACGAACCGACGATCCCTCTCTCTACAGTATAAAAAAAATTGTCCTCGACACTTTAGCTATTTATAAACTTTCTAAATATTATTTTCCTGTACGTTCTTTTCTTATCCGGTTCCTATTTACCGCGGAAAAACAGGTTTGACTCAAGTGCCAAGACTCTTCAGCAATCGAATACCAGAATTATCAACCCTGCCAGCGAGGTATCACTGCGCCCGAGTACTCGAACGTCACAATTTTCGCGGATAATAATCACCCGTTCCGAAAAAAAGATAATTGGATCCTGAATGGGCTAATGGAAGTACCTAGGTAATAGCCGTTCCCCATTCAATTCGCGGCAATTGGTGCGTCGCACTCGGGACTGCAGTTTCCTTGCAGATAAAGTTGTTCAATCTCCCACTGACCCTAATAGTTCTTCGGTGGAAGACGTAATAAACATAAAACGTCACGTTCGGCGACTCGAGGAACACTTTCCAAAGACTCGGAGCCGCCGCGAGTATTTCCAACGGCGATTCAGGGATCGCATCGGACGAAGCGCGGTATTAAGAAAACGTTGCATCCCGCGGGATAATCCGTTGTTAAGGAGAGGCTACCGACGATTATCTCTCTAGCGGGAAATGGATCAACCACGCACGAGACCGACGTACCTCCTTAGAGCCCGCAATCGAGGATTCGCGAGGTACTCCGGGAAAAGCGATAAGGAATATATGGCCGAGACGTGAGGTAATATCACGGCGAGTCTTATCGCGACCCTTGGATTCCATATTCTCGGAAAAGTAACAGCTCTGTGTGTCCTTAACGGTGCAACTTAAACGGTCCGCGACGTTGCGCTCCGCTCGTTCAAAGTCTCTTTTATCATAATTAAATTTCGACTCCCTATGGACCCGTCCGTTTCCCCTGGAAAAGGGGAAAGGAAAAAGGGACGAAAGATGGGGCTTGTCACTAGAATCTCGTCTCACGAGATAATTATTTTCGGAGGATACGTTTGGCACGGTTTCCCGTGAAGGACGACGCTGAATATTTCCATCCCGGCTCGGGGGAGACTTCCAGCTGCGGGGCAGTATATTTCACTCGACACGTAATGCGAGAATATTTAAAATTGGAGGGTGCTAACATTTCGAAAGCGTTACTTTCGATTTACTGTGGTATTCCTGAACTTCCTGAATTCCTGGTATTCCTGATTTCACGATCTCGATTCTTGGTAGGTGACTGGGAAAATCGTATTGAAATTGTAGACAATCGTGATTGGAAAGTGTAATTGAATTTTAAAGCAATTTTTATATCGATTACGGGCAAAAATTGATCGATGCATCCAGAAGAATTTAATTTTGTTTTCTATTTGGGAACAGTTTACATTCAAGAAAAAGTTGATGATACTCATCGCGGCTGGAAAGACATGCATTGTTCCAGCATTGTAACCTTTATATCGATTACGGGCAAAAATTGATCAATGCATTCAGAAGAATTTAATTTTGTTTTCTATTTGGGAAAAGTTTGCATTTAAGAAGAAGTTGATGATACTCATCGCGGCTGGAAAGACACGCATTGTTCCAGCATTGTAACCTTTATATCGATTACGGGCAAAAATTAATCGATGCATCCAGAAGAATTGAATTTTGTTTTCTATTTGGGAAAAGTTTACATTCAAGAAAAAGTTGATGATACTCATCGCGGCTGGAAAGACACGCATTGTTCCAGCATTGTAACCTTTATATTAATTACGAAAAAAAACATACAGGTCCTCAATCATAGATTGAACGACAGTGGTTGAAAACCGACTTACTAAAATACAGGAAAGGCAAAACTAATTTATTATTAACCCTAAACTGATGTTATAGCTCAGCGAATAGTGTAATCAAACGCAAAATGTATCCATACTCGCTCACTTCTGTCTGATTACATTTAAAAGTGGAAAAACAAAACCACCATGGTTTTCAACCATAAAATAATCACTGCATCCAGAAGAATTGAATTTTGTTTTCTATTTGGGAAAACTTTACATTCGAGAAGAAGTTAATGATACTCATCGCGTTTAGAAAGACACGCATTGTTCCAGCATTGTAACCTTTATATTGATTATGGAAAAAAATGATCAATGCATTCACAAGAATTGAATTTTGTTTTCTATTTGGGAAAAGTTTACATTTAAGAAGAAGTTAATGATACTCATCGCACCTCGAAGAACACGAATTGTTCCACCGTTACACCGACTCAACTATACCAACTCGTTCCATTCTTCAAACACTTAACGATTCGAGGTATTATAACTTCCACAGGCCCTGTTTTGGCGTGCCTCTTCATTTTAATACATCGGAGGCCTTAAAAAGTCTCGCCAGAGAAGAACAAAGCGTCCCTGGGCGTCAACCCCCTCCGGTTCGACCCCTCTCGAGCCGACTTAATTCACAGGAATGGAAGGACGAAACGGCCACGAAAAGCGTCGCACGTGGACGTAATTTCATTTATCTAAATTGACGAAACTACAGTCTCCTTCGTGGCTTCAAGAAAATCGAGCGTTAACCGGTCGATACGAGCGCCTCGTCCGCGGCCCGCCACCTTTAAAGTGGTTCTAACCATTTTTTCTGATTTACGCGAACGCGCGCCCGTCGAGATTTATGGGACACCGTCGCGTAAAACCGTAACGGGATTCGAATACGGAAAAGAAAGGAGACATAACTTCTCGGGGAAGGCGAACAATTACTTTGTTACGCGAGTCGCTGGGAATAAAACGAAACATGCGCGGGGCAAGTTTCCGTGAACGAGCAGACGTTCCGCGAGATAACAAATGCAACTACGGTCTGGAATGTCGCAGGAAAGACGCGTCTTGGAAGCATGTTTACTTCTCTGTTACGGGGAAACCTCGAGAGCTGCGAGAAATCGTAGCTGGTAATAATCAACGAGTGGGTTCTCAATTTTTCTTAAATTGCTTAACTCTTTCAGACCTGAATCATTCTTTGTTTCGGTTTAATTTTTAGGGTTGACTTGAACTAAAGTTAGTATGGACAAAATAAAAACAAAAATTCTGATAGTGTTGTTTTCTAGGAAAACTGGTCTTTCTTGTGTAGTAGTCTCGCTTTCCCAATAAAACAAAAGGTTAAAGGTCGATTCAGACTATACGACACGGACCGTCACGTTCCAGCAACGACACGTACCGGTCCCGACACGACAAAACATTAAAACACACGTTTTAATGGAACTATTCACACTATTCCCGTTGACGGAACGTTCAGGTCGGTGTCTGTTAAGTGTGAATAGTTCCATTAACACATTAAACGCCACGTCACCCACATATGGGTGACGGAGCTTTTTACTAAAGAACTTCAACAAATAATTTAAAGGACTAACTATTGATGAAAGCAGGTCTGGATAGTATTCGTTATTTTTGATGAGAATTAAAAAATAAGTAATACGACAAATATTAGATTCTATAGTTTCTAATTGTCTCGAGACGAAATTTTAGTTCTGTGAAGACTTCCATGCGAATGAGTGTGACAGTCAACGTGTTAAAACGCGTGTTTTAATGTTTTGTCGTGTCGGTGACGGTACGTGTCGTTGCCGGAACGTGACGGTCCGTGTCGTATAGTCTGAATCGACGTTAACGCGTATCATCGCTTCTTTTATCATCATTGAGCAAGGATCGAGGTGACCACCAATGAGTAGCCCTAACTTTTCTTATCGTTGAGAGACCGCCCAATATTTATTCTCTTGTCCAATAATCGAGGAGTCGAATTTCTCCTAGATTCTATATAGCTAAATAATTTTTCCCTCGACGTTCCGAATTTTTATTCCGACAAATATTTTTCTCCCGATCTCTAAAAGTATCTCTAACTGCAAAGCGTAACGCGATCGCCAACGCTATCGCATCGTTATCGATTCCGCAATTTTTCTTCGCATCTAAGAAACGACGCGACCATTTCTCTTCATCGCGTACACACTCGAAACGAATTCTATTCGAGCAATTTATTTCGCGAAGAATACGTTTCAAACAATGCCTCTAGCGGAAAGTAAGAAATATTGGCACTAACGACGGTTATATATAATATATATGTATTTCCTCGCTTCGTTGAAGAAATAAAAAAGAAATGCTCAAGTCCCCTGGGGGAGAGAAAGTAGTAACAGGGGCCACATCATTATGAATGAACGTCGAGTTACCGTAATTACAGAATTTTAATTGGACTCTCGCAACTGAAAAGTCATGAAAGGGACGGAAGGAACTACAGTTGCGAATCAATTTCATTAAAATATTCCCAATTACGTTCGAAACGTTACTGACATAACTTGCGGTCGCGCCCCAATGAAAAACCATATTCAACCGGTCGAATTTAATAACTTCTCTGTTAACGTTAACGTCCCAAAGAGCGACTGCGACAACATTTAAATGAAATTACGTCCGAGTGAGTCGAATCGAAGTTTATGGAGGCAAATTTTTCACTCCCGTTAATACATTTCACGATACTAGTATGTACACATTTATTTAATAAAAATTTTCTAGCGTTGGAGTCTTTTGTCCGTCATTTTTAAATATTAAAGAAAATTGTTTTAAAGGAATTTTGGGAGGTAATTAATTTTGCATGGAAGGTGAATAGGTGAATACAGTTTTTCTCGGTATTCCACAATTTAAATGTCTACTGGAGGTCAAAGAATGAAAAAACTGTTTGCAACGATCTAAACTCTCTTACAATGATAATCCAGGTCCCCGTACTATATTCTATGTACCTAACCAATTTTTAGCAAGTCGATCGCAACATACAAACTACCATACGCTACGAAACACGTTCTACCCGAATTCAAAGTGAAAAAGTACAAAATTACACAACGAAATTTGCCCAGAAAATTGTTGCTTTCCTCGTTAGAAACTTAATGCGGGTCCGATCGTCTAGCTAACTCGCTTGGATATTCGAGTCGCGGTTTCTCCGCGCGTTTCGAGTTCAAAAGGGTCGCCGAAGTTCTCGCGTGCCCCCCCTCACGAAACTGGCGTATTAAGAACGGATAAGTAGGTGCTTCGGTATTCAACATCGAGAGGAGAAAGGATGCAATTAAGTACCTATGCCTATCATCCAGTGAAAGCCAGCCAGACGAATGAAGATGCGGAGAGATCTGCTCACCCTTCGGGAGATTAATGCCCCTTTCAAACCGTGGCGAACCAGGTCGCTCAACTGGCGCATTGTGCAAGTTTCGTCGCAAGTGTTCGCGTCCGTACGATTGGTAATTGGTTCAGAATGTGTTCCAACCACGGTCACTAGCCGAATAACCCTTCCTTGTACGTTCGTCCAATTTCGAAACCGATTGGCGACCCAGTTAAGAACAATATTAATATTTTATTAAGAACCTCAAATTTCAATAAAATATCCGAGGAAGAGGAAATGCTCGTCTAATTAAAATTTTCTTGTGATGGAGCTTTATTTAACTTGTATAAGTTGAATAAAATGCTTCATTGTAATTCTCTCTGGTATGGAATGCATGTGAAATTAATTTTGAAAAATTAGTTTTAATGTTCCCTTTCGAGATATGTATACTTTTCCTTACCAAATTGATTTTGCATTCATTACATGCTTAAAAGAATTAAAAATTGAAACTAAACGAGCCTCAAGCTAGACGAAACTTGTTAGATATTTTCAATAGAGGTTTTCGAATAAAATGGTGAAGAACGGGAACGATTCAGGGAATAGAGACGTAAACGGTCATCGAATTGTGCGTTTCAAACAATTTCACAGTAACCGAGTGTTTTGTAAAACTGGCATTCGATCTCGCGTGAACGGCACGGTTACATGTATGTATTTACGTCTTTAGCAACTTTTAAGGTATAATTACGTTCCCCGTCACCGTGCACGCTTATTATATTAATTACTCGCCGTTCGCAATTAGCGATTTCAAAGTTTGTAGTGATTAGAACGCGAAATCTGTTTGCGATTAATAATTACGCACGCTGACTGCCATTGATTACTATTTATTCTGATCCCCGCACGAATTCATCGACTGCGCTGAGTCGTGATATTTCTCCGACGAGCGCAAACATCAATTTCGAATAATTCTGTAATCGCAAATTGTGAATAATTTAAATAGAATATTTTAATAAATAAAATAAAATAAAATAACGAAGTTTTCTTGGTACTCCGGGAAATGCTAATAAATGAATCAAATATAAATTTTCACACCTAAATAGTCACAATAAAATTTACATGGAAAATGTTTGAAAAACCCTGGTTTATCGACGCGTTGCGTAATCAGAGCTCAGGATCAAAAAGTCCATTAAAATCGACGCGTGAAAATTAAATACTTCTGTATGGCAACGCACGAATATTATACTACATGCGATAATAACGTATACAAAGAAAAATCGCTAATAATAGCATAATAAACGTGCACGTCGAACAATCGAATCCATCTGTTACCATCGAAATTTTCCATTTGCACATTTGCATTTAATGATAGTCTCGAGAGACAATGGTCGATGGATGCGACTCTCGAAGACGCCGTGTCATTAATTTAATTTTTTTGCTTGAATGGAATGTAAGTTCTTTTTGTATTGAAATTATTTTTGCCAAGGCCTTCGAGACTGACAAATTGTTCATATAAATTTATTTAGTTACGATTTAATATATCGCCTTCGGAAAGATTTTCGTTACCTTTCAATAAAAGAAGTAAATTGTTAAGAAGTAAATGTTTTTAAATTATAGAGCATGGAGCTCAAATATTTTCCCAGGCGCATCGGACCCCATTGCCTTTTAATAATAACGTTTACTTTAGTAAAATTACTTTAGTAAAATTACTTTAGTAAAATTACTTTAGTAAAATTACTTTAGTAAAATTACTTTAGTAAAATTACTTTAGTAAAATTAAATTACTACGAAGACGCATTGTGCATTATCCAGCATCTTAACCTTGGATACTTTCACATGCAGAAGTTAGCTAATCCGTCAATACGACCATGAGGAACGACCGGTTCGCGGAACGAGCGTTAAACTTGTTTTTCAATGTCATTACAAATTGTATAACGAATCTCATCAAGAGAGAAGGAGGGAGAGAGAGAGAATAAGGAAAGTCTGCAATCCGGTGGTTCTTAAACTCCTAGATTCTGAATGTTCTTTCTTTAAGCTTCTCTTTAAGAATATTTCGAATTTTTTTTGCTTGAAACTTGGGCTTAAAGCTCTTTGACATAATTAATCAAACGCGTATTTCGGCATTTTTAAAAATTCAACCCCTGAAGGGGTGAAAAGGGGTTGCAATTCCTTTCAGTTTCCTTTATAATTGATTTCCTGTTCTTTTATCATGAAGACAATTTAATTAGGAAATTTGTTAATTCAAAACATTGATTTATTAATTTAATTTCTTTGCTCGAGAGGAATGTAAATTCTTTTTCTATTGGAATTATTTTTGCCAAGACTTTCGAAAAATTATTCATTTAAATTATATATATGTATATATATATATATATATTTATATGCGTACATTTAATTACGTTTTACTATATCACCTTCAGAAAGAATTTCCATTACCTTTTAATAAAAATGTTATTACTTTAGTAAAATTAAATTAAATCACTAAAATTACTAATAATTTAATTAGGAAATTTGTTAGTCCAAAACATTGTGTACATTTTTAGCTAGCTTTTCTCTATTCTTCAAAATTATTACCATAATCATTTACGATAAATGACCTAGGTAGCTTTCTCTAACCTATTTCGTGACCTCGATAGGTTAAGACTCGCCGAGTTAATCGGACATCCTCTCAAAGTAGCATCTTCGTTCGTTGCAAAAAGTTCTTCGTGAAAGTACAGGATACTTTCCCTAACCGACGCGATTCGAGGTTAATATTCATGAGAATCGCACTTGAAATACACACGTAGCCTTCGAACTACAAGCACTAGACCTTCGAGCCTAGATAGTTCTTATCACGTTTGCTGTTATAATTTATTATTCTGATGTATGCTGCAATATTCAGAGAAACGCGAATGGTACACTTTTTGCGTACTAGGAGCATTTTAATAGCCTTCCGTGATATTGCTTCCAGCAACAGATGGCTGAATTTTATGGCACGTATGGTAATTCCAATCCCTTCGTAACTTGAAGAATAACTCTCACTCCCATTGAACATTGCGTTCGAAATATGGCGAGGAAACCGTAGTAAAGTCACGAGGAATACATCACGCGATGCATCATACTTGAAAGGACCGAGTAACATTATATTCCCACCGAATGTTTCAATTTTATCTTTTGTTCAGTCGACTAATAATTTATGTTAAGCGATGAAGGCTACTTGGAAATTTCAAAAAATTTTTCTGTTAAATCTTCGAGCATATATCTTTCGAACAGAGAGACACTGATTATAAAATCTACAGTCAGTGTAAGAAGTATTCGTACAGCAAGCAATTTAAAATAAAATTAATAAGGAAAGAAATAAGAGGTTAACATTAAAAGTAATACACTATGTTGGAATGTTGGTTAATTATGTCTTCCTCTAAAATTTATTAATAAAATAAATGTACGCATTTTCGTTTCGAATTGGTTCCTGTACGAATACTTATCACTATACTGCGGATTTTTATGCATTTATAGAAAATGTAAGAAACTATAGAATGGACACAGTAGTCAATAATATAAAAAATATTGAAAGTAAAGTTTATATTATAAATACTTGCAGAATAAAATAAATTCCTACTTAGGTTCAATGTTTTGTAGGTACGCTTACAAACACTTTATTTTACAGTGCGATAACCGTGTTTTGCATAGGTTTGTCACTAATGAAGCTTAACTAACATTTTATTTTGCATAAAGATCCGCAGTCAATCACACCGACTGTATTAAATGTAAGAAACTATAGAATGGACACAGTAGTCAATAATATAAAAAATATTGAAAGTAAAGTTTATATTATAAATACTTGCAGAATAAAATAAATTCCTACTTAGGTTCAATGTTTTGTAGGTAC
>NC_071981.1:1863324-1869022 GCF_026283585.1 Hylaeus volcanicus | reverse complement strand
TGCAGAATAAAATAAATTCCTACTTAGGTTCAATGTTTTGTAGGTACACTTACAAACACTTTATTTTACAGTGCGATAACCGTGTTTTGCATAGGTTTGTCACTAATAAAGCTTAACTAACATTTTATTTTGCATAAAGATCCGCAGTCAATCACACCGACTGTATTAACCGATCACAGGAAAAAAAAATCCCCAAAAAGCATTAACCCCGTGAACTCGCACCGTTTCTAAATTTATTATTTATCTCTCGCCAGATTTTTTGTTCGATCCGCAACGGTCCCCAAAATAAATCTTCTTTTTTTTACGCAATATGACGGCGGAAAGTTTCATCGAAATCCGCAATTCGCGATTACGGCAATCGACGCGGAACTAGCCAATTTGGAATCGAACACGGCGCGTACACGAACGCTAGCAATTTTTTTCCCCGGCGGCGGGGGGCTTTGTGTAAACGCGCGTGGTTTGCGTGTTTTTACGGGATTGTAAATCGAAACGTCAATAACGCGAAATCCCCGTCTCGCAGACACGTTACGAGCAACATCATTATTAATCGAGTTTACGCGGGATCGGGATACACGGTCTCGCAGGAATGCAACGATTCGCGTGACACGTATTTTCCCTATTCGCGTTTACCGGTTTGTTAGCGTGTAATGACTCCGCCGGATTCGTGTCAAGGGTATGAAAAGCGCGTTCGACGACCGACGGCCATTTATTAACGAAACGTAAGCGCTTTGCTTCAATGCCCTCGTAACGAGCTGCCCCGAGTGCAACTAATTTCGAAGTGGTCGCGTATTTCCTATTAAAATAATCGAATACGTTGCGTTATTCGTCAATTACGCGGCTACGAAAGCTATACAGGCTGCTATGGTGTCTGGTTTAAAGACACATGTTACGAATGCATGCAGAAATACGGAAGAATAGAATCACGTGGTTCTAGATTCAATTATGCATGAAACGATTGTATATAACTTTTATATTGTATGTAAGAACTGTACACAAAAGGACCGTGTGTGCTTTTCTCAGAACCAAATCTTGACGCCATTATAAATTAAAAAATCCATTGCTTTTATGCAATCTGAGCCTTCGTTATGGAAATATAGAGGGTCATTCATTAATTACGGCAAAGGATTTTTTGATTTCTAACTGTACGAAGATTTAATCCTAAAAAAAAGCGCTCACATATTAATTACCACTGCATAAGCTTCCTGTGCCTAATAATTTCCATCGCCAGAAGAAAGTGGAGCATCGATCAAGATGCAATCGAAATCGGACGAAAAATCAATGCAATATCTTCCGGAGAAAAGGAATGTCTTAATTAGTGTCCATTAATTACAGCGTTTGAAATCGAAAAAAATGGAAGGCTATGCTAGCGCTCATCAAAATTTGATTTGTGAATGTTAATAAAATATCGTAAATGTTAACGCGTAAATTTTGATATTCACCGTATAGCCTCTTTGTAAGTAGCTTAATTGAGAAAATGTTTTTCCAAGGCGAAGAAAAATCCCGGAAAGATCGTAATAAAGCTCGAGATAAAAACTTAAATTGCGATTCATGGCAAGGGATTTGAAAGAATGCTCGAGCAATTTTGTTCCACGGTTTTCACCTTTAAAATAACTCGAGCAGATTAGACGGGATTCAAAGTCGGGTGAAAAATTAAGCTTCCCTATTAGTCAAAGGGGTTTAGCGCACTCGTCGTTCCAAAGACAGGCCGGAAAAGCAAGTCTTGCCGTTTTTATTTCGATTTAAATGCGCGGTTTAGAGGGTTAATTTAAATTTGTAATCGCTAACGCGGGTAGAAACTAAAAATCGAAAGGTAAGTATGTCTCTTCGCCGGGAGCTACCTAAATAAATAACGTTCGATCGGAATAATCGCTACGTTCGTTCGGATTAACCTGAAATTATACATATGACTAATAAATATTCAAGAAGGTATTACTATGCGATGAATAATTTACGGGATTCGAATTGAAAATTTCATCCACGAGTAATTAACAAAACGGTGTATTACGCGATTTATCTACGATTACACAAAATCTGTCTTCAGGCTCACAGAAGAAAAAGAAAAGAATATTATACACTGGAATAAAGAAAAAAATTTCAGGTAATATATTACTCTTGTCGAAAAGATAACTGGACTGGTCATTACTCGATAACGAAAGCTAATATAATCGTAGTCGGCGCGTTTCGAAAAGTCTACGAAGAGAGTAACGTAAAATTGTTATCCATTGTTTTCGCGGCACACAAAAATAAAACGCGGTTCGTCGAAACACAATAACGATGTTCGCCGTTCGGAAAAAGCACGAGGGAACTATGGCGGGCGCAGTTTACGTGAAAACACGCGCTCGACCTCAAATAGTGCACTTACGAGCCGAGACCAAAGGGTTTTTTTTTATCCCTGTCTGCGTTGAATCTCGCGAATGTTTTCCGCGAACGAACAATTCGCGAAATAAAACGCAACGCGCGCTCGGACAACCAATTGTTTGCACGCTGATAAGAATAAACGTTCTCGCCTTTGCCAAGTTCATTTTCGATCTCTTAGGATTATCCAGCACGATAAACACCCGAGACACGAAATACCTTAACCAGAGAAAATTCAAACTCGACGATAATTGAAATTCGAGGGGGAGATCAAAACCTTACCATCGGCGTTCTGATCAACCTGTCACTCTTCCACCGGCACTGTATGAAAGGTGAATTTCATTTTTAGCGGCTCGTGGTACGAGCTACGTCGCACAGTGGGACGACACTGTATAAATGTTGGACATCGAAGCAAAAAATATACATACAAATTTTAAAACCTAAGAAGAAAAGCGTATTATACACTAGAATAAAAAAAAATTTCAAGTAATATATTACTATTGTCGAAAAGATAACTAGACTGGTCATTACTCGATAACGAAAGCTAATATAATCGTTTTTCGTTTTCACATTTTAATGAATCTTTAAACCTTTGATAATTATGTTTCGTAGTATTATTACGTTTTGCTTCACTATTTACATCATGACATCTGAAATTAGTTACGTTGATCTATTGATCTTTTCTTTAATTTACATTGTAATTCTTGTATTATATGACTTTACCAAAAGAATGTGTGCAATATCTAATGTTGAGGTTGTAATAACTCTGAAACAAACAGAAAGATGATTTAAATGTACAACAGAACTTTGTTACATTTGATTGTAGAAGTTATAAATGTTTTATTCAATTATAAAAATCGCCTAAATTCGTCCAGACGAAACTTTGCACCTTCTTTTTTTTTAGGAAGTATGTAGACTGTAACCGTTCACGTAGTTTTTGTTTTTAGTTGCTTCTTCATTAAAATTTAAGAAACATTTATAACATCTATAATAAAATGTAACAAAGTTCTGTTGTACATTTAAATCATCTTTCTGTTTATTTCAGAGTTATTACAACCTCAACATTAGATGTTGCATACATTCTTTTGGTAAAGTCATATAATACAAGAATTACAACCGAAATTAAAGAAAAGATAACTAGATCAACGTGACTAATTTCAGATGCCATGAGGTAAAGCAAAACGTAAAAGTACTGCGAAACATAATTGTCGAAGGTTTAAAGATTCATTAAAATGTATTTAGGTTTTAAAATTTGTATGTTTATTTTTTGCCCCAATGTCCAATATTTATACAGCGTCGGCCCACTGTGCGTCGATAAGAACACGTTTCGAATAACGTTCACTTGTCCTAAATTCCCTGAACGAAAACGTCCGAGGCGCGAAACTCGAGCGAAGCTACGAGCATTATCGGGAACCGAACTCTGTCCAACAGCTAACGAAACGAAACGAATGGACGCCGCGACGAGGATGGCCACGGTCCTTTATAACAACGAGAGTGACAATCTAATAACGCGACCCGGACGTGAAGGTAAACTGACAGGAGCCAGCAAGACGCGTTCGTGGAAAGTAAGACAAGTGAACGCTCACGTGTCGGAAGCATCGTGACGGGAACGGCATTCGGGGGGCTCGGTGCGTCCTTGCGATCGGGTTCAGCCGCGCATTTCACGTTTTTTATCACGAAACTCCGATCCTCCGAATGTTTCAATCAGAATAGCTTCACAGCTGGGGAAAAATCCTATCGACCACGCGCGTACGATCGCTCGCCTGGATCTCGCGGGACTACTCTGTCTCTCTCTCTCTCAGTCTTTCTCACGGCGATTTATGCCTCGGCGGCCTTCGAGTACTTTCGGTTCCGTTCGCCAGGTAGCCGTCGCGGTTCGTAGAAAGGAGAAGTTTCACCGTGCCGATCTTTCTATGAATTATTCTTTATGAACTTCTAAATACAATGACTCCCAGAAATATTCGGACACTAGTGTATGGTTAGCTTTGTGACTTAATATCGTAGTTATTAAAAAAGCAATTGTCTTCGTTACTTTTTCCAATAATAAGTCATTTATTAATGTTATTAAAGATGTATACATTAATCCAAAAATTTACATGAATTACGTAATAGCAATAAAGAAACGAAAGAATATCACATTTTCGGGTACGATAAAACACGGAGGAGGCATTGTAATGGTGTGGGGATGCATTTCGACTTCCGGCGTTGGCAATTTAGTTTTTATCGATGGCATCATGGTTAAGGATGCTTATTTGAATCTTTTAAAAAGCAATTTAAAACAAAGTGCAGACAAAATGGGGATTGCTGAAGATTTTAAATTTTACCAGGATAATGATTCTAAACATAAGTCCCGCATTGTTTAAGAATTTTTATTGTATAACTGCCCCAAAGTCCTTCATCCACCTCCACAACCACCAGACCTTAACCCTATAAAAAACTTATGGGATAAGTTGAACCAACGGATTCGCAAGGCACCCATTCGTTCCAAAGAAGAACTTAAAATTAGGCTTCACGAAGAATGGGCATCCATTTCGACAGAATATTTAAAAACAATAATTTCTAACATGCCGAATCGATTGAGACATATTATAAAAGAAAAGGGATTTGCAACAAAATATTAATCTGGAACATACATATAATGTTTAATTTTAATTAATAAATGTTATTCCTCATAGTGTCCGAATATTTTTGTGACTCGAAAATGCGTTATTCTTTCGTTTGTGTATTGTTATTATGTAAATTTATTTATTTAAATAGTATTTATGTAATATATAAGTATTTATTGTACTGTATTGTACTGTACTGTATTGTATTTATTGTATTGTACTGTGCGTATTTATGTAAATTTTTGGATTAATGTATATATCTTTAATAATGTTAATAAATGGTTTATTATTGGAAAAAGTAACGAAGACGATTGCTTTTTTAATAACTACGATATTAAGCCATAACGCTAACCATACACTGGTGTCCGAATATTTCTGGCAGTCACTGTATGTATTATGTAATAAACAGAGACGAATTTTGCTGTCCGCGTATCTTTATGCAAAATGATTTATTTTATTACTATACTGTGTGCATATATCGCATAAAAATTCCCTATAAATGCGTAAAATTCCGCAGGCAAGTCGTGACCTTTACAAACGCGTCGTCCATCGCAGTGTACTCAAATTTGAATAATATTTCCTACTCGAAAATAATTAAATTCGTAAAATAATACGTGTTACATAACTCCTAGCGACTGGCAATTGCATTCGATGACGATTGAAGACATCAGTAAGAGGAAATTATAGCTGATAATTTGGAGCAATATTTGTACCGCGAACTTTTCGTTTAGATTTAT
>NC_071981.1:1844745-1863314 GCF_026283585.1 Hylaeus volcanicus | reverse complement strand
ACCAAAGTATCGATAAATATTGCTATAATTCTACAAATTCGCGTGTAATCAACGAGCTGATCAATGATAAACAAGTATTTAAGATGGCAAAAACGACATTACTTTCCAGTCCACCTAATAATTATAAACGTAACTGCGTATCATTAACATTGGCGGAGAACTGTAGTTACTAAATACATGAAATTTTATAAGTGTATCTTTCGTTTCGCATATTCCGTACAATGAATACTTTACGCATTGTCAGGTATCGATAACGTGTTATCAACGTGTTAACAGATATTTACGATACATCAGAAACGGTCGAGCTAATAATACGTTTAATCTGCAATTCAAATCGTAAACAGTCGCATCCGAAATTTCTTTTCGACCGTGTTCTCAAAACTCCTTTTTTTAATTGATCGCGGCTCTTCGCGCGCACTAATACGTACGTCTCCGCAAAGCATCGCGTAACAATGGAAACACTGAGCGAGGAGGTAAATGTCGACGAATGGCGTAATTAAAAATGTATAATGAAACATTAAATTCTGTGAAAATTGCGCTCTCTAAATAAGGTGCGCCGCGTTGGAAGTGGAATTTTAATTTTGAGCGCCAGTCAAGGAAATGCATGGAACCAAAACGGCGTAAAAGATGGCACAATTTCCTCTTTAAAGAAGGACGTTTGAGAAACGAAACGTGCTCGCGGTTACATAACGAAATTATCCGAGTAAATGTCGCGCAGGTACTTCTGGTAAATCGTCAGGTCCAATTTTACAGTCTTATCGCGATACAAGTGTCAACGGAAACAAAGTATTTAACGAACACAATGAATATTCTCGAGAGCTTAGTGTCCCATTGGCTGAAACGTTTTCTACCGGGAACGAGTGATTAAATTAAAGATAACAAAATTATTCGAGAGAGTATTTCGGCAACAGAGACGCGATCGCGAACAACCCTTTACTAAATTAGTTTTACTCGGAAAGTTAAGCAAATTTTTATGCAAACAGTAAACAGTACAAGATAAACGAAAACACAATTACAATTCCAAATAATAATGAAATCTCGTATTTAAACGACGCGTGAGTAAAACACGTTTAGAGTAATAAATAATTTGTTTATTGTTTGTTACTTGCAAATAAACTGATTTTAAATTTTAAATAGAGAATATTTCACCGTTGTGTTATTACAGAAGTATAGAATAAACAGTCCATTTATTTTATTTTTAAGATCGTTTCGCTTACCGTTCTAAAAAGAGACTCTTGTTTTTTTACTTTTTCAACCTCTCGGAGGGATACAAATATTTTTACGTAGAATCACGTAGTTTCGACCGTGTCACTGAATATATCTCTAATCTAAAACCGTCGCATTTTTACTACCATCGACAGATTCGAATGTTATTCGAATATTTCTCGCGCAGCAATGCCTTTTTCGACGATAAACTCTGCCTACTCTTATCAGGTATCTATATTGACACGAACAGAATCAAGCAAACGAACCGACAACGTTAATAAGCTGACATTCTCGACGAGGCGGTGAGTAAATTTGGATCGACGTACTTCTACCGCGGATTTAAATAACCAAACCCGGGGTACCGCATTCAGCATTTTTTTGCGCCCTGGAATCTTTTTGCATCGTGATTAATATACGCGGACTGCGTGGATATTCTACCATTGTTCGCGTATTTACATTCCTTCTATTTACTCTCGCAATGCAGGCTATTGTGCACCAGATGGAATAATGGAAAAAATACAAGATTCCCACTGTTTCGTTATACTTATGCGGGCGTTGTTAGTCGGTTTTGTATCCTTCATTTTTAAATACACACAGATTACGTGCCGAGGCACTTGGGTAGGTTGCATAACAGCTGGTGGACATTGTATTAGGTGAGGCAAATCCATCTGGGTGTACAGGGTGTCTCAGAATTAGTGTAAGAAGCGGAAATGGTGCTTCGTTTTTGAATTATTAACGAAAATCTAGCCAATTCTGTGATTGGTCGATGATTTTCGTTAATAATTCAAAAACGAAGCACCATCCAACATTTCTGCAAAGGAAATTGTGCTTCAGAATCGTCTCGGCTATCTCCCATTTTCGGTTCTTACAGTAATTCTGGGACTCCCTGTAGAAGTAAATTAATAATTTAAATAAGTATCGCTTAGAAATTGATGTTATATTTTTCACTCATCGTCTAGCTATCGTGAAAGACATTCAATTCGCATCGAGTAGTCGTTCACCCAATTTCATATGCTTCGAAGTATGGAAAATCAAATGCATATCAATTTCCAAGCATCGATTCGCGAATTATCTATATGTATGTGTGACGTGGGACACAGATTCCTGCGTCACAGCTTAAATAATTTTTAAATACTATTATTATATATATTTTACTTGCCTATCGGCAAGGTCAGGTCTTTGTCACAGCAGTCCCGTACGAGCCCTGGCTCGTATGTGAATTTCTATGTCCTTTATTTATTTGAAAATTTGGGATTTCAATAGGATGTGAGCGGTTAATTCAATTATAAAAATGTTCTATTCTTAACATGCCACTGAAGGATATTTATTCAATTAATATTTTTGTGGTATCGATAATAATAATACAATGATTAATATGATTTTGAACCAAATGTACGTTTGGTCGACAAGATTTAATATACACACTTTCCTTCCTTATAATCTCATATAGAAAATATACATATGGAATCGTCAAAATTCAGTTATGCATTTAATAAAGAAAAACAATGAAAAGGAAAAAATACATATATATTTGTTCCTGGAATATCAAATAGGGTTACCCCGGAAATGAAATATATCATTTATTGATATACCAGAAATCAGAAATTGTGGTTTCATATAATAAAGAAATACAATAAAATTATAGTTTCATATAGTAAAGAACAGAATAAAATTATAGTTTCATATAATCAAGAACACAATAAAATTATAGTTTCATATAATAAAGAACACAATAAAATTGTCGGAATAATTTTTTATAAAATATGAATGGAAATACCACCCGAGAAAATCAATGAGGGATTCCCCGGAAATGAAATATCATTTATTGATATTCCGAGTGGTCACAATAATATACATTTATAAATATTTATGCAAAGAATATTGATTGGAAGGAAAAATCAACTCACCACTAAATCTCTTTTACAATATAAATCGAGTAACGCTGATCTCGACTTTGTACGTTCTTCGAATCGCCCTGTTGTTGAAGGAAAACACACACACGTGAAAGAATTAATATTTCAAATGCGCAGAACCACTGACGTTATTTGTTTTTTCAATTAAAGTTTTCGTTTGTGTAACCCTTAGGAAAAGGTTACGTATAGATTAGGAAAATGTAGTATCGCTACTTACACTTACGTATCATGTTCATCAATTTAATAATTATTAAGGTGAATGTATGTGATACATATCGTGGAAAGCACCGTTGGATGCAAATTAACAGTTAAATTGCAGAAATTATTTGTGCAATGGCTATTGCAACATTCTATTTATATTTTAATTATTTCTCTTTCCCCGTTTTTATGTAACATGTCAATAATATTAATTTAAAAAACAAACAATTAACAAATAACGTTAGTGGTTCTGCGCAGACATAAATAATTAGCTACAAAATTGACAAAACGAGGACAAATGTACCGCAACCGAGCGTATCGCTGCAACTTCTCTTTGAGGTGTGTCTTTTTTCTGAGGGGTGGACAAACGAAAATATCGGTTGGACAAACGAAAATACTTGTTGTACAAACGAAAAACATTAGTGGACAAAATGTGGACGGACACATTTGTTAAGAAAACTCTAAAAAAAAGGTCTATATAGGTGTGCTGACTTCAAATGGCTTATTTGTGGTGTAACTTTTTTCTGAAGGTTGGACAAACGTGGACAAACGAATGCAATTTGATTTTTATCAAAATTTACATTTGGAGGTGCCAACTTCACGAAGCTTCAATTTTGGGAAAAGAAAACAATCGCAGGGAGACAGATCAGGCGAATAGCGTGAATGATCCAAGGTAACAATGCCAATTCCAATGATAGAGACACATTATAGCAATATTTCGGAGATTCAGACCGCTTCACAGTGGGACAAAACGGCGCTCGTCGATCAAAAATCGATTTTCGTGAATTCGAAAAATGGAAAAACTGTTTAAGTACATGGATAGAGAACAGATTGCTGTTTAATGTAGTGCAATCCGTTTTTTTATATTTGCTCTCGTTTAGCTCTGGTGCGCATTCAAAGTCAGTTGAAATTCGTTCAAGCAAAATGCTTATGATATCACACCTAACTTCAATGTACGATTCTGAAAAACTTTGCTCGGAAAGACGAAATTCCAATGAATCATAAAGCTTGCTAGATTAGTATAGATTGTATTCAGTGCATAAAGCAAGTCAAAATGTTAACAACTTGTTCAAAAATAACATTTAAATAAAAGGAAGTACAGCGTATTAAAATTTTAACTTTACATAAGTTTTTAAAGGTGAGTCCCGTCGAGTCCCGGGGTATAAACAGTACCACATGAAAGGCTGAACCTTTCTCTTTCAGAAGCAAAAAGAATTAGCTGCTACTTTCTGCTACTTTTAAAGAAAACAGCGATTAAAGTAATCAAATTGAAACGGCGCGGCAAACCTGTAGCAACGTTTGCAATGTCGTAGTTCGAGACGAATGAAAAGCAAATTCGACATAAGCAGTTTCATGAACCCTGACGATTATGCTCCCATACGCGAATTGTAAGAAAGTAAAGTTACGATCGCTACTGAACACTCGCTGTAGTACCGACCGACTGTAGCGGTCACGCGAGGCAGAGTTTACTTTAATCGCTGTTTTCTTTCAAAGTAGCAGAAAGTAGCAGCTAATTCTTTTTGCTTCTGAAAGAGCAAGGTTTAGCCTTTCATATAATACTGATTATACCCCGGAACTCGACGGGACTCACCTTTAAAAACTTATGTAAATTTAAAATTTTAATTCGATAATACAGCGAGTTTCCAGTAGTGACCGTAACGGTTACGCGATGTAGAGTTTACTTTAATCGCTGTTTTCTTTCAAAGTAGCAGAAAGTAGCAGCTAATTCTTTCTGCTTCTGAAAGAGAAAGGTTCTCCCTTTCATACGATACTAATGATGTCTTGGGAATGTACGGGAATCGTTTTCAAAAACTTAGGTAAAGTTAAAATTTTAATTCGGTGTACTTTCTTTTTTTTAAGTGTTATTATTTAACAAGTTTTAATCCCATGTACCCTAATAATTTTTTACTTAGCACTCACTTCTATTTCCAACTGCAAGATTGAATTTTATCCATTACAATTACAAAACTAAAGGTAACGTTCATATCTGTTTAATTTCGTCGTGGTAATGAGTATACCAATTGCAATTAGTTTCTTCTCGGAAAACATAATAAAATTAAAAGCAGAGAGACACGTGGTGTTTTATTCGTTATTCTTTTTCTCGTGGTATGGGTGTGAAAATGTGCAATTGTTAACTGTATCGACTGAAACATCTAAGGTACGGAAAAGAAAAGACAGTCACCTACTGATTAACCTATTTCCACCGTTAAAACATGTGTGTATTCATTTTTAAGTAACCGAATTCTTTTCTTTCATATTTATTAACAGATTTGATGTGAATTTTAATTATAAAACACAAAGTATATAACATATAGCTAAGATATTCAACACACTGTACTTTATATGTAAATATTTCGTCACCCTCTACACTAATATATTTTATATTAATATAACTTAAAGGCCATAATGTGGAGCAAAACTCCTCCAAATATCATTAAAATATCTCCAGTAGAACTAAAGTTACAGATTTTTGATCGCCGAGAGTCGTTTTGTCCCACTGTGCGCTATAACCGCCGTACTAAACGGACTACCAAAACAGGAGCTGCAAAGGTCCTTCGAAATGTTAATTACGCGGTTTACACGGTACGGTATTTTGAGTAAATAAACGTGTGTGTAAAAACTTTACTTGTACTTCTTTTTAGACAGACCGTGTATATATTCGAATAAATCCTCATCTGTACAATTTCTACCTTCTAATGCTTTCAGCTGAATTTCAAAAGGTCATGGCGTCAAAAATTGTAACCTAACCCCTGCTGAAATCGTTTTCTGCCGGCGCCTGCGCTTTTACCGCTATTTAGTATTATTTCCCTGCTCGCAAGGAATCGAACGTTTCCGTCAGGGGTCCTTGTTAACAGAATCCAATCGAACGGGGGAAAAAGCGAGGAGAAAATGATTTTTTCCCCGTAGATGTAAATAACGCGGGGGTCGAGCGTGCACGCTGGTAATGGAACAGAATTGGATCGAGATGAAATGAAGCGACGCAAAAAGAATCGGCCGGAATATCTTTCCCGACCAAATATTTTTATGAGCCGACCTTAAGGCGCGTTCGCACTTAACGGAATCGCGTAAATCGAATCGAAACGACAACCTTTCAACGGCACGGCTTAAACGTTCCCCGACTTCGTAACTCGGAGCGAAATTTTTACAGCAAACACGAGCAACGAAAAAGAACCTTATTAAAACGGGAAGCCGTTTCGCAAACGGCGAAATCGATTTAGTAAAGTATATTAATTCAGCGTTGCGTATTTCTCTGGCACCAGTCGCACGAATAAAATTAATTAGTAAAAAGTATGCTGTACGGTCCTTGAGCAATTATTTACGTAACGAGTTAATTAATTTTCAATTAACGTTACGCGGGAATGTTTAAAAATGTATGCAATATTACACAGTTTAAGGAAATGTTAATTAAAGCACTGTTTATCATTTGTAGACATTTATTAGAAATTTGAACGTGCAAGAAACTACAAAATGCAAAAACAATATTGAAAAATATAAAAACTATTGAAAGTAAAGTTCATGTTACAATATTTGCAGAATAAAATAAATTCTTATTTAGGTTCAATTTTTGTAGGCACGTTCGCGAAGATTTTATTTTGTACAAAGTTCCGCAGTCTAATTATTCGTAAACCAATTTCAGCAAATTTCACATCAGCGTTTCTTACAATTCGCGTATGGGAGCATAATCGTCAGGGTTCATGAAACTGCTTATGTCGAATTTGCTTTTCATTCGTCTCGAACTACGACATTGCAAACGTTGCTGCAGGTTTGCCGCGCCGTTTCAATTTGATTCGTTTACACGCGAATCGTTCGATCAGAATCTTGTCGCTCCGATTCGAGCGGATTCAATGCAAACGAGTTTCTCCGTCCGGAGTCGACCCTATCCGAATTCAAAAAAAAAAACAGTGCAGTGGAAACGAAATATTGAATTGGAAATTCTATCTAACCTCTTCCGAGGGGATCAAGAGTGGTGGAATTTTCGAATCTTGAATGGAATCGATACGAAATTTCTGTGCTCCGAGGCTTCGGGCAGATAATTATTGGACGTGGGGTTCTAAAGGACCAAGGAGAGAAGAAGTACTAAAAGGAAGGGCCAGGGCAAGGTTACGTACTTCGAACCGACACGGCTGAGGCAATATTTTAATATTTAACTGTAACTTCTTACCGGTGCACTCTCGAGGGAATTGTTTCGAATGAAATTATTTAAAGCAATGAATGTTTCAGAAGCATATCACAATTTTAAAGTGGACGGACGAGGTCGTATTAAACGTGCATAGTTGCTTTTAACCCCTTGCTCTATGATTTACTGTATAGAAAAAATAATACAAGCTACTCTTGCAAAGACAAGCTATTTTTTCAAGAACACAAATGAAAAATCGAATGCCACATAGATTGAATGATATATTAAATTGAACAAGCTCCAATAAGTGCTTTGATGGTAGATATACAAGCGTCACGCGTGGTTGTACAAGCTACTCTTGCAAATGGATTGAATGATATATTAAATTAAACAATCACTAATGAGTGCTTTGGTGGTAGATATACAAGCGTCATGTGTGGTTGTAGAGGAAAGGGTTAAACTTGTATACAGTAAGAACTGGATAAGTGCAAGGCAGGGTTGACTGGATAATGCAAGACTAACCGAGATATCGTTGAGACTATGTACTATTGTCTCACCGGTACGTTTCTGCCTACTGCTTTTTTTCCTCGGACCTCTTTCTCTTTCACTCTCTGTGCTTCTCGATAATATACCAGGTGTACAAGTATGAAGTGCGGATTTGAGAAAACAGATGGCGCACCGACGCAGTGTGTACTATACAGATTTGAAATATAAATCATTTTGTTATGTTATCAACAAGTATCAAACGTGCATAAGTGATAAATTGAAAAAGTGTGTGGATCGTATTGCTTTGCTGTGTTCAATATGTCGAAATTTGTGCCAAATAAAGACCATTCGCGGACAGCATTAATTTTTTCATTTCATTTGAAGAAAACAGCTGCTGAATCATACAGATTGCTTCGAGAAGCTTATGGTGAACATGCTCCATCGCAAGATACGTGTGAACGATGGTTTCGGCGTTTCAAAAGCGGTGATTCGATATCGCAGGCAAGCAACACGGAAAATCGCCAAAAAAGTATGAAGATGCAGAATTGCAAGCATCGTTGGACGAAGACGATGCTTAAACGCAAAAACAACTTGCACAGCAATTAGGCGTTAGTCAACAAGCTGTTTCGAATCGTCTACGAGAGATGGGCAAGATTCACAAGGTCGGTGGATGGATACCACATGAATTGAACGAGAGACAGATGGAGAGGCGCAAGAACACATGCAAAATTTTGTTCGAACGATAGAACAGAAAGTCGTTTCTGCATCGTATCGTTACTGGGGATGAAAAGTGGATTTATCTTGATAATCCCAAGCGCAAAAGAGTATGGGTAGACCCAGGCGCACCATCCACATCGAACGCAAGACCGAATCGCTTTGGCAGGAAAACGATGCTCTGTGTTTGATGGGACCAGAAGGGTGTGGTCTACTATCAACTGTTGAAGCCTGGAGAAACAGTCGATACTAATCGCTACCAACAACAATTGATGGATTTGAACCGTTCGCTGCTCAAGAAAAGGCCCGAATATCAGAAAAGACAACACGATGTCATTTTTCTCCATGACAATGCTCCAACACATATGGCAAAACCAGTTCGCGACACGTTGGAAGCACTGAATTAGGAAATATTACCACATGTAGCTTACTCACCAGACTTGGTTCCGTCAAACTATCACTTGTTTGCATCGATGGGTCATGCACTTGCTGAGCAGCGCTTTCGTTCATACGGAGATGTGAAGAAATGGCTCGATGAATGGTTCGACGCAAAAGGAGAAGATTTTTACTGGCGAGGAATCCATAAATTGCCCGAAAGATGGGAAAAATGTATAACTAGTGATGGAGCATACTTTGAATAAACAACTTTTTATCATTCTTCCGAATTTAACATATTTTTTTCGAAAAAAAATGCGCATTTCATACTTGTACACCTGGTATATCTGACTATCTAATATCTGAGTGGATAACCGCAATATCCCGATGTTTCTTGAACTTATCCAGTCCTTACTGAACTTTCTTTTAAAACACATAAGAGATTACAACCTGAAAGCAATATTTCCCCTGGAACTTGTAACCCGTGCATTACATCGAAAATTGTCTAACAAACGTTGTTAAGGCTGAGAAGAGCTTAGAAAACATCTAACTTCCTCTTCCGATGCTCCGATAAGACGAAACACGCCGAGACACCTTTAAATCCTATTTCTCCGTCGTCCTCAAACAACGCGATGCCATTACCACCTACCGGGTCGCGTGGAATTTCCAAATTCTTCATAAACAGCCGGATCTCCCGTTTAATGGTAATCTGTTCTCGTTCCACCGGCTTCTCGGGCACGGGGTCGCTAATTACTTACAAGATTAATTCCCCGACCAGCTACCGCGGATATTAGAGGATTAAGTTGCTTTTTTACGTCATGTTACAGCCAGGAAACCATTTCTCGTCGACGGTCTTTTCGGGGCGAACGGTAAAGAAAGAAGCAACAACTCGGTGGGAATTTATCGCGTTCAAGCGTTGCAAACGACAATACGATTTCAGCGGCATGGCTTCAAGTTAAGTTGGCCTCAACATATTTTGCTCCTACGGTGTTAGTTGGCCCTCGCCAGTTTCATTCAACCCCCGGTCCCTTTAGCCCCGATTTCTACCTCGTCACGATCGCATTCAGCTCCATCCAACCCCGATCCCCGTCCCTTTTACCCTCTCGCCGCGGTTCCCAGCTAGCACGCCGTTTCGCTTTCAAGTTGGACGGAAAGTTGCCGCCTTTTTTATTACGTTCGAATTGCACGATTGCTCTATGAGAAGTTAAACGAGGATTGGGGAGGCGAAGTGGCCCACAGGTTTTATGATCCATCGCGAGAGAGGGAAGGAACTTCCCTCGAAAAATGCTGAGACCGTCTGAATCTCTTAGGACCGATGTATATCTTGTTGCCACGTGCTAGTTCGAGACACCGTGGAAAAGAGAGTGCCGGGCTGAGTTAAATGACATAATTTCGGTGCGGTATTCTGTTGAAATCGAAGGGTGATACGGCTGACGCGAAATTGGGGGCAGTTTAAGTCATTGTTTTGCTATTAGCTTGTCCAGAAAGTTCGTGGCGATTTTTAAGACAAATTTAAGGGCACATTTGAATTTTAATATTAGGTTGCAATTTTAAACCCTTGTTTATCATTCAACAGCTCGTTGATATTAATATTCGTACTCTCTATGTCTATCGAAGAAGTTTGACTAAATTTGACAGGATTATAACACCACGTAAGTTGGATAAGTATATTTAATTAACAAGAATATGAATACATATATATATCGAGCACATGTTAATGGTAACAGCTCGTGATGCGGACTAACCTAAACGAACGTCGCGAGGACGTGCGTAGAGTAAAGAACAAAAGACGCGATAGTCTACGACGTACATCGCGGCGCTCAAATCAAACTGAACACATATGGATTGCTTTCTCACAAAATTAAATGATAGTTTTGATATTACCAAAATAAATTTTTCACTATAAATATGTATACGAATATGCTTATATTTATATATACACCAACATATTTATACAATTATACACTCGGAAACATCAGACCTACCATTTCATTTAAACAAATTTCTTTAATAGACATACGAATATTTACGGGACTGACTGTGTATATTGACTGTATATATTGACTAAATTAAATGATAGTTTTGATATTACCAAAATAAATTTTTCATTATAAATATGTATATGAATAAGCTTATACATACACCAACATATTTATACAATTGGAAACATCAAGCCTACCATTTAATTTAAACAAATTTCTTTAAGAGGCATAAAGTGTACGAATATTTACGGGACTGACTGTATATATTCTTTTGAATTTGAAGAATTTGTTCGTAATTGTTGCAAGGCCAAATTCAATCTGAAATGTTGCTCTCTCGCTCTACCTTGTTCGTAGCTTTCGCCAATCCCGAAAATGCGTGCGGCCTCGCCAACTCTCCTCCAACAGACAATAGTAAAACGATGCCTCAACCCCGGTCTCCGTCACATTTCTAATTCGAGCAAAATCGACCGCGAAAGGTGGTTGATTTCGCGTGGAAAGATCACGGCGTCTTTGTACCGCGATTTTGCTCAATTACCATCGTACTCGATTACCCGCGAAGCGCGCTACCGCGAAAATCGAGCGCGTATCAGAATCCCATTTAAAGTCAGTCGATCGGCCCCGTGGCCCATTGTTATCCTGTAAAAAGAAATTCACGCAACGAACGGACGATTGGAAAATTGCCTTTTCCCCACCCTCTCGACTCGGGATTGGACGAGTAATAACATTAAACACTACAGTGATTACGGGTCGAGTCCGCTCGCAGCCGTCGCGCACAAAGAAAACGCGCGTCAAAGGACGGAATAAAGGATTCATTTCAAAAGGAAAAAGTCATCGAGAGTCGGGGCACAGCCGCGCCCAGTCAAGGGTGAACAAATAACAGGTATAGGCGATCGCGTGCAACTCTATTCCCCGTATCGCGAATTGGACGGGGCAAATTAGGTCGCCTGGGCACAAAGGTGCGCGCAAATATATTTTTTCCATCGGTTTCCGATACGCGCGAACCGGCTTAAAGCTACGCCAACCGCCATTTTACCATCCGTATGATTATCATTTTCCTTTTATGGTCTGGCTGCTACCTTTGTACCCTCCCCTCCTTTTCCTCCGATTGCACGGAAATTGAAAGTGCTGGAGCAATTTGGCATCCGACGGTACCGGACGTCGCCCGCATCCACGATCGTTGATTGTTCTACGATTAAGTTTGCTCGGGCGGATGCGAAAATTAGCGGCAAAGAATTGAGAAAATCGCGCTCGGAGAAAAGACGTTGCTCGGAAGTTAAACAACTCTGTACGAGACGATAGAGACGGGCGGAACGTGAAGTTCACAAATTTTGTATAAACACTGCCATAAGAAAATTGTAAGAAGAGACCGAACATGCCATCAAAACGCCGATAACTGTTTGGGGGACGCATACGTACGCATACATTAAACTCACCTGGAGACTGGTCGCGTAGACTGAGTGCGTTTCGACTTTGGTGATTTTTTTCTCCGTATGTTTATTGTCCGTTGCGTGCCGAATCCTTTGTTTTGAAAAATAATGCACGTGGAGCCTACCTACAATTTAAATTTGAGTCCTGACACACCCCTGGATCCTTTGACATCTTACAAAATAATTGAGTGCAACTCACGAAAGAAACTTCTGGGACAACCTAATACATCTATAATAATACATCTTGGAGATTCTTCGCAATTTTCTGGAAGAATAGCACGATGACACTCAATCCTTTTCGTTGCTAATAGAGGCCACTACCTATCGAACCTGCCATATCTATCGCTCAGACTAAAACACTGGCAAGTTTCTCCGTGGACTGTCGCAACGGTGCAGAAGTCTATCGACTCCGTTTCTAAGTTTCGTTTCGTTCTAGGCTCCGTTCGCAATTTTCTGGAAGAATAGCACGATGACACTCAATCCTTTTCGTTGCTAATAGAGGCCACTACCTATCGAACCTGCCATATCTATCGGTCAGACTAAAGCACTGGCAAGTTTCTCCGTGGACTGTCGCAACGATGCAGAAGTCTATCGAATCCGTTTCTAAGCTCACCCTTTCAACCCCCGGCTCGCCTATCCTTACGAAACATTCCTGTTCACCCAAAGCGTGATGCACAGTCAAGTTCGTCCGCGCAACTTCAGCTGATTGCCCGAAGCTTAGCCGTTTGTGCCCCTTTGAATGAAGTTCCGTCATCAGAATCTTCATCTACTTGACCTGTGCCTTTGAAGCCGCGGCTCAGCAATCCGCGTAAAACAATAGAAAGCAACGCTGGCGCGTGTATTCTTGTCTACTCGAGGCGGATCCGTAGCCGACGTCACGGGAATTGTTACGGTCAACTCCCCGAGCCTAATTGCTTGTCTGTTTCGAAGTTGCGAGAACAGCCGTTTCGTCCGTTCGACTTCCATCGCTATTTCCCCGTCGCCCTTCCCCGCGTTACTCCCGGGGAATTACAGTTGGACTCTCTAAGTCGAAAGCCTCTGTAAGTCGAAGCTTTATTCGTTTCCCTTCGCAAAGCCTCGATAACTCGCAAAGTAAACAGAAGTTAACGTCAGGGCTGCGCATACAATTACTCGAACCTCTTCGCCTTCGATTTATATTCATCGTATGCCATGTTTGTGTGTCTTTTGGAGCTAAGTGCTTTTCGATATCGCCGCGAGGACACTTTTGCTGAACGAGTAATGAGGTTTTAACCTGTACTTATGATTACGAGGACGGCGATAAATTTTAGTAACAATTTGAGCGGGTTAAACGGAGAATCCTCTAGAATGGACGCCATCTTTGCTCTCTGCGTCTTTTTCGTTTATTTATAAGGGTGCGATGCGTTCTAAGAGGATGTAACACCTTCTGTGCTAGTCTTGCATTAAAATGTTTTGCGTAGACCTGTTTTCTCTGACGGGGATCAATTTTAGCAGCAATTTGAGCAGATTAACCCTTAGCACTCGAGAAGTGACTCTCAGTCACCATTAGGTTTCAGCAAATCTACAATACCTAATGTTTCTTTAGGTTTAATTTCTTTGGAGCTCGAAGACCGAATTTGTAAGTAGAAACGGTCAGTAATAGACAGACTCTCAGTCATCGTTAGGTTTTTCACGCAGCAAATCTACGATACCTAATGTGTCTTCAGGTTTCATTTCTTTGGAGCTCGAAATGTCAATAAAATGATTGTCGGCGAGGTAAAGGTGGCCTTATTCTCAAATCTAGATAGAATTAGAATTCATGGGAATAGAATACTAAGAAACATCTCGAGTAGATACCAGAAAAAAAGGCCTCGAGTGCAAAGAGTTAAATTAAGAGGGTCCATCTACGTCAAAATACCCCTGAAAGAACAATCCAGGACAATCCAGGACAATTCCTCCAGTAAATACAATATAATATAATCTAATATACAGTAAATCCAATCGAATTGATTCCAGTTGGTCCCATCGACTCGAAATATTTTCCCTCCAATTCTGGCTCGGCGAGGTCCGACTTGGCCGGCGATTCTGCTTACAAAAGCTATCCGAGCGCATTATTATAATGGAAGAAAGGGTAATTCGATGGAATACACGGAATAACTTTGGAATTACTTTGTGGTCGGACAGAGATCACCGAAGACGGGGAACCCGGTAGCTGGGAGGTGTGCGGATGGAATAGAGGACGTTGGCGAGAAGAAAATAGCAGGACCGTCATTCGTTTGGCTTCGTTATTGTAGTTGGAGCTGGTCCCAGTGTACGTAGACGCGTTGTAAACGTGTACGTGCACGCGCGTAACCTACGAATTCCTTCCGGAGTCGTGGTCGTTCCACTAAATACGCGAGATCCAATTTGGACGAACCCCAAAATTCGAAGAAATAGTGCCGCGTGCATGTATGTACACGTACACGTATATACAGACATTGTACCGAGCCTTTACGTAAGACATTCAGGACCGTAGCGTTCAATTTCGAACCGGGACTTCCAGAAGTATTATTGGCACCACTGACTCCCTGCTTTCCTCGGGCTTTCACCCCCGATTCATGACACGTTCTCTACGCGTGGATCCTCTTGGATCTTGGTCAAAGATTTAGATCAACTTCGACGTACCAGGGAAATTTATAATTCGAGATTTTAGAAATTCCAAGATTTTAGAAATTCTAAGATTTTAAAAAATTCCGAAAGGAAAGAATGCAATTTGGATGAGGGAAATTTTTAGAGAAACTACTCTTCTAGGTTTGGCGTATTCGTGGATTTTCAGCATTTGACTAAATTCATTTTTTTTTTCTTCTTCTTATATATGGGTGAATTTATCGAAGCGATACTATTTTCATCTGAAAAGCTCTGCCTCGCGTGCATTTGCATACTTTGAGGGAAGGTCTCGAGTGTTCCGGCGCCCACCGCCCCACCTTCGAGTGAATTTCCACAGGGAAACAAATTATACCTCGCATGCTTCAATGCGCTCCGCGTATTCATGTGATCCCGCTAAAATCTGAATTTTTCGAGCGCTACGGAGTCACGAGTGAAACAACCTGGAATAAGACTACTTTTGAAGCACTTTGAGGCACTTTGGTTTTGTTTACATTTACTTCATTATTTCAAATATCTAAATATGTCATTTTCCCTTTTTTTTTATCCATATCAATTTTAATATTCGCAGATTCCGAAGTGTATGTAAATAATTAAATGAAGTAAACGATAGTTCGATAGAGACTGAAATTATCAGCTTTTAATTCCTGTATGTGTAAGTTTACTCGTGAATATTGTATTTTAGATCTGATTTATTTCTAATCGCATTGGTATTTTGTGGATTAGAATTACACGGCCAGACTGATGATACGTTTCGACGAGATTCTGAAGCAATTCGATACCAATGTATTTAATAGGAAGTATCGAAACCATCGAAATCGCAGATAATTGGTATCGGGTTTCAGTATTGATACTGTAGCAAATATAATAGTGATCGATATGAACGCTAAGGCCGAAATTTCCATTCGAATCGTTCTACTATTCGGGTATTCGATTACTCGAATACTCCTAAATTCAACATCATATCAAACGAGTGTCGATACTGCTGAAAGCACATCGAGAATAAAACAATTGGTCTTGCTATTCACGCAAATAAAAATTTTCTGCAATAATTATTATTTTAATAAATGTAGAATAATAATGGCTGGATTTCGGTTTAAATGTATCTCAAATTTCACTCCATTAAAAATTACATTAATATAAAAACACATTTGTAACTGCGACGTATCGAAGTATTCAATAAAGCTGGAATTACGTTGTAAATCACATCCAACACTTCTAATCGTCTCGTGTACAGAGCTTTCCCTTTAAAATTCAACATCATATCAAACGAGTGTCGATACTGCTGAGAGAATAATCTACATCGAGAATAAAAGAATTGGTCTTGCTAGTTACGGAAATAAAAATTTTCTTCAAATAATAAATGTAGAATAATAATTGCTGAATTTCGATTTAAATCTATCTCAAATTTCACTCCATTAAAAATTACATTAATAAAAATACGTTTATAATTGCGAAGTATTCAATGAAGCTGGAATTACGTTGTAAATCACATGCAACACTTCTAATCTTCTCGTATACAGGGCGTTCCCTTTGAAAGCAAATATTCGAGATATTTCACTGATAGACAGTTCGGTAAATAGTCTCTCTCCCGCGTTCTCTCGTTCCTGGTAGCTCAACTACATCCGGATACATGGGTAAGCTTCGAGAGTCAGCGGTAGAACTACACAAGATGTTAAACTCAAGGAAGATGAAAGTACAAAGTCTGCTCGTGACGCGAGTTAACTTCAAGCGCTCGATACGCCGAGATTTCGACTCGGCTGGTTGATGACAGCTTTGTTACCGGCTACGGCATTCGTACCGCGTACAAAAACACCGTTACGTCGCCAAACGCGACCTTATTCCGGTTGACGTTCGTTAAATCGAAATTAAACGGTGTTTCACCTTCTTCCTACTTTTCAACCGCTAGATACATTTTCGCGAAATTGAAAATACAGAACCACCTCGATATAAAGACTATCTAACGATACCTTAGAATTCTTATATCGAGGAAAGGTTACTATTTCGTTAAAAAACAAATCCTTTTTATCAATGAATTTGTGACATTTCCCTGGTGAAAATGAGTCCAGACACTACTACATTTGAAGTACTTTTAATCACACCTAAACGAACATTGCTTTCTTTATAAGCAGACAATTTAAAATAGTCAGAAAGGTGACTAGATGAAAGGGAGGGTAGTTATTCCATTCAGGAAATAGATCCTCTTTGTCGAAGAATTTGTGACATTTCCCTGGTGAAAATGAGTCCAGACACTACTACATTTGAAGTACTTTTAATCACACCTAAACGAACATTGCTTTCTTTATAAGCAAACAATTTGAAATAGTCAGAAAGATGTGCCTCGTTATCTTTGCGTTCAACCTGATCTTTTCGAAGAGACAATTCAAAGATTCGACTCTCAATAAACTTTAAAAGTGTGTTTAGTTGGCGGTAGGCGCACCGAGTATTTGCGTGCGTAACACGATAAGAAGTGTTACGTAGAATAAACAAAGCAAAAGATAACCCCGAGGTTGGTGTTCGGAGGGGCTGACAAGTGCAAGAACTCGGAAGTTGAGATAAACAGAATTTACAATGGAAATTCCGTTTCACAATTAGTCTAGTTTTACGGACTTGCTACATATTTTAATCCCGACCCCAACTAACTCGTGACCCCGATGCCTCTGGATGAACCGAGGAAAGGAAGGAGGGGGCAAGATAAAGTATTCGAATTCCTCGAATTTCCAAGGTGCAATTACACCAAATGAAAAGTGAATGCTCCTGCTTACCCTTGCATGTACCAACTTTTATTGTGAATCCTTAAGTACGATCTTCTCGGGTCGCGTGCGTTACTTTTAATTTGGAGCGAAACTACCTTCCCTTATACGTTAACGGTGATTCACCGATCACATTATTTTAAAACGAACCTCAAACTCCATAACGGAAGAAGGGAAATTTTATTCGAACAACGGATAACGAGTATACTTCTTCTAGTTTAATTAAAAACGGTCTAAACGTGGTTACGAAGCTATTGATAACAATTTCATTAGGACAATTCAACGTTGTTCAAGCTCCAAAAATAATTAAGCGTTCTTACTTCATGGTTTATCTTCAATTTCTATAATTCTTGTAGTATGAGAATTAATAACGTGGTATTTTTAAACACTGTTGAATCACTAATTCGGTAACGGAAATGCTATTTTTATGAATTGCTACAACTTATTTTTCTCGGTAAAAATGTTTTAAGGCGAACCTCAAACTCCATAATGGAAAAAGGGAGATTTTATTCGAACAATGGATAACGAGTATACTTCTTCTAGTTTAATTAAAAACGGTCTAAACGTGGTTACGAAGCTATTGATAACAATTTCATTAGGACAATTCAACGTTGTTCAAGCTCCAAAAATAATTAAACGTTCTTACTTCATGGTTTATCTTCAATTTCTATAATTCTTGTAATATGAGAATTAATAACGTGGTATTTTTAAACACTCTGTTGAATCACTAATTCGGTAACGGAAATGGTGTTTTCAACTTATTTTTCTCGGTAAAAATAAATCATAGATCAGCATTT
>NC_071981.1:1835252-1844735 GCF_026283585.1 Hylaeus volcanicus | reverse complement strand
TACTAGGAGTCGAATATCTTACGAAGCCATTGATAATAATTTCATTAGGACAATTCAACGTTGTTCAAGCTCCAAAAATAATTAAGCGTTCTTACTTCATGGTTTATCTTCAATTTCTAGAATTCTTGTAATATGAGAATTAATAACGTGGTATTTTTAAACACTCTGTTGAATCACTAATTCAGTAACGGAAATGGTATTTTCAACTTAGTTTTCCCAAGATGCAAGTAAAGAGTTTAACGAACTGTACTCGATGAAGGAAAAATACTAGGAGTCGAATATCTTACGAAGCCATTGATAATAATTTCATTATGCCAATTCAACGTTGTTCAAGCTCCAAAAATAATTAAACGTTCTTACTTCATGGTTTATCTTCAATTTCTATAATTCTTGTAATATGAGAATTAATAACGTGGTGTTTTGAAACACTCTGTTGAATCACTAATTCGGTAACGGAAATGCTATTTTTATGAATTGCTACAACTTATTTTTCTCGGTAAAAATGTTTTAAGGCGAACCTCAAACTTCATAATGGAAAAAGGGAAATTTTATTCGAACAACGGATAACGAGTATACTTTTTCTAGTTTAATTAAAAACGGTCTAAACGTGGTTACGAAGCTATTGATAACAATTTCATTAGGACAATTCAACGTTGTTCAAGCTCCAAAAATAATTAAACGTTCTTACTTCATGGTTTATCTTCAATTTCTATAATTCTTGTAATATGAGAATTAATAACGTGGTATTTTTAAACACTCTGTTGAATCACTAATTCGGTAATGGAAATGGTATTTTCAACTTAGTTTTCCCAAGATGCAAGTAAAGAGTTTAACGAACTGTACTCGATGAAGGAAAAATACTAGGAGTCGAATATCTTACGAAGCCATTGATAATAATTTCATTATGCCAATTCAACGTTGTTCAAGCCCCAAAAATAATTAAGCGTTCTTACTTCATGGTTTATCTTCAATTTCTATAATTCTTGTAATATGAGAATTAATAACCTGGTACTTTTAAACACTCTGTTGAATCACTAATTCGGTAACGGAAATGGTATTTTCAACTTAGTTTTCCCAAGATGCAAGTAAAGAGTTTAACGAACTCGACGGAGGAAAAATACTAATAGTGAAATATTTTTTGAAAATTGACTCTCCTTTGACTTTCCTTTAATTTTACTTAGTGCGAACACTCCAATTGTACGTCAGTAATCGCACAATGCGGTATGACGCAAAGTCCACAGCCCCAATCAGTTGGCAATGCGTTTGAAACGATCAAATCCGTTTCACGGGTCGGCGTTTACAGCCCCGCTGAAAAGGAAGCTTCAAAAAACTGATTGCGAGCGTGGGTAACCGCGATCGGCGTGCACGAACGCCAATAGGAAGTTAAACGAGCGGAACGCCGCGTAATTGTAATTGCGCGTAGTTTTGTAACGAGGAGTTTTCATTAGAGATAAACAGTATCTGGAGCCATTCATTATCGCTTTATCTAAACCTCGTACCAGTTTGAGTGCACTTAGCACCGCCGCATGCCCTCTTGCACAATAGAACTAGCGCGCAATTAGCCAAGTGTCGCTCTAATAAGGATTTGTAGGATAGGTTAGGTCAAGCTAAATCGACCCTGTTTATCGTTAAACAGGTGACAGTGTTGTCTCGTACTTCGATCGTACGCCCAGAGGGTTATGACGAAAAGTGAGTAACAAAGTAGGCTCATTGGAGGAAATTGCTCGATAAACATTGATAGATTGGGACAATTCGAAATATTTACAGGAAAACTTCTTTAACACGTCGGCTGCCAAGTTGAAACTCGTGAAAATCATTAGAAAGTTAAAACTATGTCTCGAAACTATTGAAGATTACATAAATTAACATTATCGTAGCATAGAATTTTTTAACGTCACCAAATTCACGAAACCTATCCAGATTTATTTTCATTATTGGCCTACATTTGGAAATAATTTTTTAAATTCCTTAACGAAAAGTCCTGTCACCCATGTCTGGGTGACGTGGCGACCAACGTGTTAAATTTTAAATTTTCTTTAATTTTATATGGATTTGTCAAGGAACAAACTGTTTGTATGCTAGGAATCCACCTATCATCCTAATTGTAACTGTTCACACGGATAAATGCATTTAATCGTACTTTTAGCTCGCTTCTCAGATCATAGCAATATTTTAATGTTTATGAACTGGGGAATTACTCGTGAGGATAATTTTATAAAGCTTGGTAAATAAATCGTTATGAATGCTAACGGGTGATTTATCGATCACACTATTTTAAGGTGGACCTCAAACTCCATAATGGAAAAGGGAGAAATTTTATTCGAATAACGGATAACGAATACAGGGTGTCCCAAAAATGTTGGTAGAAATGGAAGAAATAGTATATTGACATTGTCATTGGTCGAGTGTTCATATATTTACAGTCAGTGTAATAAGTATTCCTACAGCAACCAATTTCAAATAAAATCAAGAAGAAAAAAAATGAAAGGCTAACATTAAAAGTTAATTTAAAACTTTAATTTACGCAAATTCTACTCTAAAAATATTTATGAATGTTGGTTAATGATTTCTTCCCCCAAAATTTATTAATAAAATAAATACATGAAGTTTTGAATTGGTTTCTGTACGAATACTTATTACACTGACTGTAGAGCAACGCTTGGCATCAATTCAAATAATACGAGTTCACTAGAAGTTAAAATCGAACACTGACGAATATTTCGTTCTAATAAAAGATACTTACATCCGGTAAACCCGTGATATAAAGTCGTCGATCGAACTCGAGATGATTGTATATCAAGAAACACCCTTTGAAAAGTGTTAACAATGTTACCGGTACCAGTTTGGAGATCGAGCTCTCTACTTCGCAAACACTGCGCTAAACGAAAGGCAAACTGTAGCTCGCCAATTCTTTGCTTCTCTTTTTTCTTATTTTACTTCCCAAGGTGATGGATCGCGCGAGAAGTATTCGAGTAAAACGGAACGATAGCAATCTTTGCTCTTCCCGTTCTTTATCTTTCGGTGTCGTTCGATCCATTCGATGCGAAAAGTATCCATGCAGGTGTAGCGTGACATTTCATGACGCTTTCGCGTGACTATCAGTTATCAACTTTTTGAATTATTGCCGGTCGAAGTTAGACGTGCTCGTAACGAATCGGCGCCAAGATACGAACTTTCGATGCATAGTATGTATCGCGAGCTTTCCCATAAACTTCTCTGGGGTTCTCACGCGTGTGCATTAGAACCAGACCTGAATTTCTGCGCGTGGAGTATTTGATGCTCGAAATACGACGAAATAGACACGGAAAACGAGCGAGACTCTCGGTTACTTCGAAATATCGTGTAACAAATGGAGAAGAAACGCTTGTTTATCTGTTAAAATTTGTGTCAACGAAACGGAACGAAACGAACGAAAGTCGTGGATAAAACACTATACCGCCTCGTTTTATTTACGGCGATATACATTATGGATATAAATATTCTATCGTTCGAATCAAAATTTACAGCGGGTTTATAAATGAACCTGTTTTTTTTTTTGCCGTCGCGTTTTCATTTTAGCGTGCAGTGTAAGTCCAGTATAACGAATTGAAGAATCACCACGCTTTTTTTTTTGTTTATAGTCGACGGGGTAACGGCAAGATTGTGAATTATTTTTTAATCTGGATGATCGGGATCACGGTAAACGTTCCTTCCATGGCGGGGAATTACCAAAACCATTTCCTGAATTTAACAGCCCCCGTAATTCCGAGCTAAAAGTGTGGTTAACGATCTGCGTAGTATCATTGAAATTGTTGGGGCACACTTCGGGTTTCCGCCCGTAAAACCGTTAATCCCAGTTCGAGATTAAAACGGCCTCGTAAATTCTTAAATGAAAATACATCTCGAGGGCTGGAAAACAATCGAGGGGACAGTATTTTTCCATTCGCGACGAAGCGAACGGGAAGTGCACGCATCTCAATAACGAATTCGACCGTAATTAAGATCGTCCAGAGTGGCTCGGACGGATTCTCTGTCTTATTTAAAACCGGACATACCGCAGTGCTTCTCAAAATGAAGTTTTAGATGAAAAGAGATTGCGAAATGAATTATTTCGAGATACATTACGTAGGAAAAGATCGACTCAATGTTTTTTGTTATGTACTAAGGTGCTGAATTTTTAAATTTAAGACGTGTTCAATAAATATTCGAGATACAAAGAAAACTAGTATTCGAGTTAATAAAGACGTTTCAAAAATATTTAAATGCCAAGCAAACCAACCATCGAGGAAGACAAGAAGACAAGAAGAGAATATTACAAGAAAAACCGTACGAGGAATCGACCCCAGTTTTAAACGAGCATATTCAACTTCGAGACACAAAGAAAAGTAGTATTCGAATTAATAAAGACGATTCAAAAATATTTAAGTACCAAGCAAACCAACCATCGAAGAAGAGAATATTACAAGAAACTCGATACGAGAATTGACCACAGTTTTAAACGAACATATTCAACTTAATTGTGCACTTTTGGGACGCGAGGCATAGATTGAGAAGGCCTGCTGTGTCTCGTTTTAATTCCATGAGAAGCGAGAGCACAGTGACGTGAAAAAATAAACTTGCACCATCTCCTCGGTTTCGCTATTAAATTATTCAATCTCAATCTTTGTGGGAGACAAAACGGGGCCTAGGAGAGAAGACTGCAGGAAGAAGAAAAAAAAACGTGGAATCCCGGAGAGAGAGATATACAGCCTAGAAAAAAGGGTTTCGAGATCAGAGAACTTCGTGGACGAGGGAAATCTAGAAAAGGAGACCGGCTAAGCGAGGGAACCTTGAAAAAGGTGTATGATCAAAGAAACAAGCGGCGCGGGTGAAGAAAATTGATTTCTGGAAATCAGGGACGAGTGAAATTTCATCCGAACGATAGATGAGGAAAAGAAAATTCATCTTCCATTGCGAATAAAGGTTTCTTTACAAAGGGAGAAAGTTCAGAAATATATTCTAGAAAGCAACTTCCTTTGTAAAGAGAAATACGTTTGTAGATTTAACTCGAAAGGGAGTAAAAACAATGCACTGAAAGCATTGTTCTAATTTCAAGAGGAAACAAGAGAATCTTTATATTTTACATTTATTACAGAAAATGTTCATTTATTGTTGAAAATATTCAACTACATAGGAGTTTTGCTCACCTAATTCTAATTACAAGAGAATCAGTATATTTTACATTTATTACAGAAAATGTTCATTTATTGTTGAAAATATTCGACCACATAGGAGTTTTGCTCACCTAATTCTAATTACAAGAGAATCAGTATATTTTACATTTATTACTGAAGATGTTCATTTATTGTTGAAAATATTCAACCACATAGGAGTTTTGCTCACCTCTGCTGGAAACAGGGATAGAGAGAAACATCTGAGGAGTGGAGAGTTATAAACATTCTACGAGGAAAATATAGGGAACCTGGTAGCAAGCAAACATAAATACAGAGTCTTAACGAGAGTTTTAGGAGCACTGGTGGTGGAATAGAAAAGGTTAGGGTACAGGTGTTTTAGAAAACACTGGAACTAAATATCAGTAGTTCTGGGAACTCAGGTAAGGAGATCTTTAAGTAACAAGAAGCAAGGGGAAAATATGTCGAGGATACGTGGAGAATATAGAGACAAACAATTTATATTTACACGTAGGGACTTGGAGAGTGAAAACCAGAGAAACGACGATCTCGGGACAATCCCACAGCAAAGGATACAGGGTGTCATAGAATTAGCGTAAGAACCGGAAATGAGGGGTAGCTGAGACGATTCTGAACCACAATGGTGTTTCGTTTTTCGTTAATAATTCAAAAACGAAGCACGATCCGACATTTTTGCAAAGGAAATTGTGGTTCGGAATCGTTTCAGCTACCCTCCGTTTCTGGTTCTTACACTAATCCTGGGACACACTCTATAATAATCATTTCCATATTTGTTTTCAAGAAGTACCAAGATGTACAGCCCATTTAGTTTTGATAATAAATAATCTGGGAATGTTTCATCGTTGCTCTAACATTAAACAATAAAATTGCATTTGTTCCAGTCCCGGGAAAATTAATTCTCGCTGTATTTATATGCAGGAAAATGACTAGTTACTTACACTTATGTTCGGTCCGCCTTCCGTCATCGTCGTAGAGTTTCTCTCGTGATGTTCTTATTACCAGGAGTGCGCGCACTTTTTTTCTTGCACATTGCAGTTCGCACTTTCGTGTTTTTTTTTTCACTTGCCTATCCCGTCGATTACTTTGCCTATCGTGTCTGGTCGGTCGACAAGTTTTTCAGGAATAATACTACTTTGGAAGACTGTATTCACCTATAAAATCCACAAAACACTAATTAGTCCTCTACTAGCCTCGAATCGATTCGTTTGAAAAAAGATTCTCGATTTAGAATGTTCCGGAAATGTTTCTTAGACTTATTGCTACAGTGATTGTAGAAGGTATTCGGACACCGATCAATTTCCAAACAAAATATGTAAAATTGTTATTTATTAACTTATTTTTTTTATAAACAATGACATTCTACATATTCTCGGAAATCTCTAGAATAAATAGAGTACAAAAAAAAATAGCTATTTATGTAAGTTAAGAAATTAACGAGAAAAAAACAATTAATCGATAGAAATATTGAAGCAATAAGTATTCGCAGAGCTGTTTGATTTTTAAAACTTGATGAAAAAAAAAGAAATTTGCATTAATTTATAAGTATATAATACTTCCTTCGTGGAATTTCCCTTTGATTTTATAATTATTGTAACTCTTCTAAGCATTAAATTAACTAAATTATTAGTTATTCGAAGTGGGATTTTTTCCATTCCTCTATTAGAGCCTTTTTGAAAAGTACTTTCCTGGAAATTTGATGTTTCATAATTCTTACGAAGCAATAAACTAATATGTTTACGTTACAAATTCTACTGTAAATGGTTCGTCATAAGAATCATACAAATACTTGTTGCTTCTATACTTTTATCCACTTTTCGCATTTTCTTGTTAATTTCACAAATTATATTAACTAGTAAATGTTGTTTGGACTACATCTATCTTAAAGATTTCCGAGAATATGTAAAGTATCATTGATTATAAAAAAGAAAAAGTTAAGAAACTAGAATTTCACACAAAAGTTTTTTTGTAAATTGATCGGTATACGAATATAATCTATAGCCACTGTATTTATTTGGAAAAATTGTACATTTCCGCGGAAACGAATAAGCGTAAACGAACGCGTAAACGCGTTCCTATTCGTTATTGGATTTGGGGGTTGATTTGAACTCTTTGCAACGACCCCTCGGCCCCCCTGCTATAACTCTCCCCCTCCCAGAGATTATTTCGGTCGAAAGAACGCAAGTCGGGCGAAATGAAATACAACTTCTTACTTGGAATGAATTACTTCATTAATCACGGAAGTTCTGAATTATCTTTTTTTTCTTCCCCTCCGCGAATCTCTCCGAGCCCCCTTTAAAGTTTTATGATAATTAACGGGAATCGGTTTCCAAGGAGTGCAAGCGGTGTACGAGAATTATCCTTCATTACAGCGCCATTTTTTAAACTTGTGTTTCGTTAAGGAAGCATAATTCCTAATTGAAATAAAAATTTAGAATAAACGAATCGTATGGAAAAATAGGAAAAGAAATTGAAGAAAATCACTCGAATATCTATAGTTTGCTAGCATTAGACAAACTTAAGATATATGTATAAAGCAATCGTATCCTTCTTAGAGGAATCTCATCTTACAATGTAAAAAAAAAGAAACACTTTTGTGTAGATTAACGAATAAGTAAAGATAGGGCAAAGTTGCCTGGTAAAATTTTTAATTTAAAATAGGAAATAGTTTAATCTAAAGCAATTAGAGGTCGTTGGTCTACAATGTTAGAGTATTAGAGAGGGAAACAGTTAGGTTAAGTTATGTAATATAGTAGTAATTGTAAGAAATTATAGACTAAGTATTATATGTTTTATTAATATTCTAATTTTGTATTCTCAGGAAAAGTGTAAACTGTCCGACAGGACAACACTATAATAAAGAAAAACAAACAAAGAGAATAACCGAATTAAACAATCGCGACATTGCTATCATTTCGTTTGCGTTTCGATCGTTTCAGTGTCGAAAACCATGTAGTTGAATTTAGTAAATAAACGAAGAATAAAAAATAGTCCTAGAATTACCGCAAAAAGTTTACGAAGCACGTTATCGACTTCTTGTTTAATACCCGCGCTGGATGTTTTATGATTGTGTTCGTAATCGAGTGAACTGTAATATCGAAAAGCTCCTCCAACATTTTTGATCCGGTTTAAACTATTTATTCGAGTCCACGCGCTCCTTGGCAGCGGATTTACCGTGTTATTATTTTTTTAATCCCCGCAACAGGCGCGTTGGATTAAATTGTTAATCCGGATCGTGACGCGACACAATTTTCTACATAGATGAAGAAAAAATTACTGCTGCTTGGATTACAAATGTAACAGTGTTCAATCATTTCGACACGCTGTGACTTTTATTTTCTAAGAAGCTCGATATTATTGGCTACAAAATTATCTCAGGCTTTACTTTGAATCGCCAAGATAAACGACCAATCTGTTATAAATAAATAATTTATGAGCGATTGAGCGAACAATACTAACCGTTTAATCCAACACGAAGTAACTGTACTCCAGATATCAGTGAATATCTGCTAATACGCGGGAGAAAACCATTGCCGTGTTTTGTCTGTACTCTCCAACTTTCGAAAATATTCGATCGTATTCGTACGAAAGGCTCGTCGATATCCGAACGAAATTAAATTTTTAAGCTTTATCAAAATACATTTAAATCGTTTCCCCGATTGAAATTTATGGATAGCGATCAACCAAAACCGAAATCCTTATTGCTCTCTATACAGAAAACGATCCACGTTGCGTTATAACCTATAAACCGTCGCTTGTCATAAAATTGTCAACGTACATACATCGCGAGTCTTCCATATTTGAAAAGTATAATAGTCGAGCAGACTCGCTTGTGACCTCCATCGAAAGAATTTCTGCCACCGACTTCGTCCTCGACTGAAAATTCTCACAACAGCGAATGACATTTCCACGCAATATGTTCATTTCTCCAAACGCCACGTAACTGTACGTAACCTCATGATGGAAACGTTGATTAACAAAAGAAACGCTTTCCCAAAGAAACGCTACCCCGTTTCCTTATTCCATCGCGCCTTGTTTCCGAATGTTCGCACATAACTCGCCCATCGCCTCAAACACGAAGCAAAGGAATTTCGCAATTTCTACATTTTAGATTAGAACGAAACGCGGTCTATTCGAATTTCTAATTCAACGCGAAGCGTCGACGCGATCTTCGTAAATTTACGAACGCGCCGCGCATGCGCGAAACCTACGCGCATACAGGGTGTCCCAAAAATGTTGTAACTTCTTGAACAGGGTGGTTCGGGAGATGATTTCAAACAACTTTTTCCTTAGCGAAAATGTTGTCCGAGGTTTC
>NC_071981.1:1833324-1835242 GCF_026283585.1 Hylaeus volcanicus | reverse complement strand
GTTAAGGAGATATTAACGGAAAACATTGACCAATCAGAGCGCGAGTACAACATCTTTATTCGATGACTTCCAGATAAAAAAATGTATTCGAGGTAAACGTACTCAAAGGATAAAGATAACTTAAATTATTTTTATCCGAAGGTTAAAGATACCTGCTTTATCTGCAGAAAGTTTCGATCGTAAGATACTTCGGATCATCGGATGAAGGAAAGAAGGGAACGAGTTAATAAGCGAACCAGCGTGGAGGGGGACGAACATGGACGCGCGGAACAGAAAACGAAAAAAGAGAAAACGTGGCTCGACACGGTGCATTTGCGTTCGAGGAACGTCTCCGAGACACACGGCCTCTACGTGTATCGGTGCCTTCGACGATTTCGAAACATCGCTTGGCAAACTTCTACAGGGGGCTTCGTTAAATATGCATGTGTACGTGCAAGCCATCGCGACGCGATTTCTCTCTCATGTAAACCGTTCGCCTCGTTATGCTTCCACTTAGAACCGACAACCTTCCTCGAAAGGACAATCCTTTCTTCGACTCTTTGCGACCTTGCTTCTTTTTATCTTGTTATATATAGAACGCACGCCCTTCGTGGTAAAATGGTGACGTGTTCGAGCATCGAAATCGAGTATGGTAGGAATTCGATGTGTAATTTTTCCGGAGTGGAAAACGACGAGCGAGGTAATCTCTTCTAGGCTAATGAGATTTGGACCACTTGATAGTTATTCTAGCGTAAATCGTTCGACGGAATGTCGTGTTCGTGACAATACACCGATACATGAATGCTTCGCGGTAGACTAGCTACCAAATGTACCTGCAGTATTATTATTAATTTATCCGCGAGGCCTGTCATTTTCCGCTTTGATTTCTACGCAACGAAGAACATCGAACTCTTACCATATTCTACTTTCTTACGACTATCTTCAGCAAATATACATATAACGCTCCGAATCGGTACGGAAATCAAATTTATCGCGTTATTTGTTCACATGCTTAGACATGGTCGGCAACCCTACTTCCATTAATCCCGAACGAGTCGTTGACACCGGTACCAAAGATCAGTTTCGCGATTATAAACATTTATTACTCTTCCTCCGTTACATACCAGTTAGTCCTGTTCCCTAAGCCAGATCAACTTTTATGGTCCCGTGCACAGCAGTCCCGGACAATTAAACGCGTCGTGGTAAAAAGCAGCCTCGCCGTTTCTCACACATTACTTCTTCGAAGAGGATGGCGTCCCTCACGAGGATTTCACTTTCGATAATCGAACACAGTTCGATACGCGAATCGTATCGACAGTCATCGAACCACTGGACGAAATCGAGGATCGAGTCACTGGACGAAATCGAGGATCGAGTCACTGGTTTTAATCACTGCATCGCGGACACGATCGAGATTAATCGCGAAACGTAACGCGTATTCGGATCGAGAACGAGTTTAATAGAGAAGCGGTGAACGTAAACAAAAATAACGCAACGTTTGAAAGAGACCGCGACGAAAGATCGTCCAGCTTCGACGGCTGACGGCGTACTAATAACGAACCGGGTGCTCATAGAACGCCAGAGTCTGCCTTACCGGCGCAAGCGTCTCTTCGAAGGAAGCGCAGATCACTGATACCAACACAACAGAGCCGAGAGGGATGCCACCGCGCGAACACACATCGATTGTATAGATACCTGTTGAATGCCCCGAGCCGGTGCCACGTTGCCGGTCAACTGAATCGAAAAGGGGCGAACGAACCAACGGAAAGGTACAACAACCTGCTCTAATCCGACGATATACAGGGTGTCCCAAAAATGTTGTAATACCTTGAAAAAGGTGGTTCGAGAGGTGATTTGAAACAACTTTTTCCTTAGCGAAAATATTGTTTGAAGCTTCGTTGGGGAGATATTAACAGAAAACCCCGACCAATCAGAGCGC
>NC_071981.1:1726256-1832924 GCF_026283585.1 Hylaeus volcanicus | reverse complement strand
TAGGTGGCCGCTCTCGTACGCTACCGCGGCCGCTCCACCGGCATACTCGCGCTCTGATTGGTCAATGTTTTCCGTTATATTTCTCCTCAACGAAGCCTCGGACAACATTTTCGCTAAGGAAAAAGTTGTTTCAAATCACCTCCCGAACCACCCCTTTCAAGCTGTTACAACATTTTTGGGACACCCTGTAGAGGCCCTTTCAAGTCAGTGATTGGATATACAGGATGTCCCAAAAATGTTGTAACTTCTTGAAAAGGGTGGTTCAGGAGGTGATTTGAAATAACTTTTTCCTTAGCGAAAATGTTGTCCGAGGTTTCGTTAAGGAGAAACTTAGCAAAAATCCCGACCAATCAGAGCGCGAGTATGCCGGTTGAGCGTAGGCTACACGCTAAGTGGCCGCTCTCGTACGCTACCGCGGCCGTTCTAACGGATACGCGCGCTCTGATTGGTCGACGTTTTCCGTTAATATCTCCTCAACGAAGCCTCGGACAACATTTTCGCTCAGGAAAAAGTTGTTTCAAATCACCTCCCGATCCACCCCTTTCAAGGTGTTATCGCAATGTTTCAAGTCCGTTCAACCTCATCTGACGTTGTTGCAGGTAACGGGATTAATTTCAGGTCGAGCATTCGACTCTTTGAAGCTACGTAGGTTAAAAACTGTCCCAACTTTCGCCTAAGGCCGATCGCACACGGCGCAATCGATTTGAAATTAGTGTTGCAAACCGTTTGCGGTCTTTGTTTTACCTACTCAACTATCTTTCTTTTACCTAGATCCACGGTCGCATGCAGGGCCGGCGCAAGGCAGGTTCAGCGCGTTCGCCGGTACCCGGCCCCGCGTTTTAAAAGGCCTCGCGGTCTACGAAAATTACTGAATTAAAAGGTACCGATTTTGATTAACTTTTTACAGACTGATGATACCATTAACAAATGGAAACAATTTTTGATGAGATGCAAGACATTTTTTTAGTAGCGATGATTAAAGTGAAAGGAGTGATCAAAATCATCAAAGTATTATTGTTTAATATTCATCTTATAACAAATATATAGCATTCGTAAATAAATATTTCCTCATTGTAAAATTCAAATGTAGGATTTGAATGTGAATTCAGGCCCCGCAAAATTTTTGAACCCGGTCCCACAAAAGGTCACGCCGCCCCTGGTCGCATGTAACTAGTTCAGAGTGGTTTGAAACTGGTTCGGTTGCGCCGTGTGCGATCGGCCACTGTGCATTATGGTCGCAAGTCAATCGTTGCAGAAGAAATTTTGTATAACAACTCCTGCTGCGATTCCGCGTTGGAAAACTTTCTTTACAGAAGAATGCGAAGCCGATCGCTCAGAAATTTCATACATGACCTCGTAATCTTAGCTCCAGGAATTGTCAACATTTTTCTGAGTCTATGAATTTTCCAAGTTTGAAATTATTATTTCTTTTCGATTGATGAACATTTTAATAATTGTTTCAAAAATGACATTTTTAATTCAACTCAAAATATTTTCAAAGCTAAAGATTATAAAGCTATAAAATATAAACTATTATCAAACGTGTGCAACCTTCTCTGAATATGTTTCAATGTCATTTAAATAACATTACACGGATAAAAAGTTAAAATAATTTAAATAAGAAGTCGCGCTCTATGTGTTCAATACGAATTACATAGTTTTCCAGTGAGCAGGTAGGATCTTGTAAAAATTGAGAGAGCAGAGACGCATATCTATTAAGTCAAACTTTATGGAAATCGCAAGATTCGAAGAGCATACTTTATGCATACCAACTAGTCAGTTTCCAAGGGTAGATCGAGCAGAAATTCTTGAGAATATTAATGAGGATAGACACAGATTCCTGATGATTAAAGAAAAGATCACCATTGATACAGTAAATAATGTTATTTAAATTTTATCCTAGCTTATCAATCCAATGAGGAGATTATTGTTTATCAAATATCTATCTTTGCGTTGTAATCAATGTGTATGCATGACGTTAAATAAAATATGCACTTATTGCACTATATGCACTATTATACATTTCCTATTTTTCTTTTGTTATTATTTCATGAATTTTCGTATACAACGCACGTACTATATATTTCTTGTAATACTAGTTCTTTCTTAATGCGTCTGTAACACTTCTATCGTTTTCCATCAAATTAAAATGAAAATGATATTAAAACTAAATTCAAATTTCAATCTACAAGCGGCATTTCATGGATCAAATTGGTATCGCCATCTAGCGATAAGAAGATAGAACTAATCTGCCTAGTAAGCGATACCTTTCGATCAGTTACTCCTTACTTTTCATAAATACTACATAATTAATACGATTCCTAGCATTATAACTCTACAATATATTCATTAATCCATTCCAAATTAATCATTTTTAGGTATAATTAATTAATGCAGTGGTAATTACCGACCTTTGGTATCAGTGGCGCCATCGGTGGAAAAACGCCCAAGTTCATAGTCCAAATCGATAATTGTCGATAAATTCTCTGAAGCTTGTTGAGATCCCAATATCAGTAAAGATAAAGGATGATGGCAATTGATAGATTATGTCCAAAAATAATTCGTGTAAACTGGAAACAAATTACAATACTTATAGACTCTTCATTTTCCTTACACTTCTCATCTAGACTTTGTATACATTTCACTGGTCCTCCTATGTTGCATAACTTCTCTCCGTGACTCTTGACAACTCATCTCTGTACCCCACTAGCCCCCCATTTAACTCGTGTACCTCGGGGTTGCTAATCCCGTACCGTAGCTTACAAAAACACAGCTACAGCCCCTGAGGGCTTTAAAGTCTTCCGACAATAAAAACGAAAAAATAACTTAAAATGTTTCGCATAGATGACTTGGATATGAATAAAGATTAAAACTTTCTCCGTTCGTTATAATTATTTATTTATTATAAAATTATGCTTCCAACAAATTGTAATGGAATATATGCATGCATGGAATCGAATCGATCTGACAGACGATCATTTAAAAAAATTTCTGTAATCGAACGTTGATATACAGCTCTGTATGTGTTCTTCGCAATTGATATTCCTAGGTTTGAAGCGAGTTTAACTGTACACGTGAACAACATTTCTTATTAACACTTCCCCTCTTCTAATGAACTTGGGATTTCTCGAACGATTCGTGAATTTTACGTAAGGAAGAACAGAGAGATAGAGATAGATAGATAGAGAGAAATACTTCTACGAAATTCAAGCTGCCTAAGTGATTCTTTTTTTCTATGAAAATCCTTGCTCCCCCTTACATAAAACGCATTCATTGGTTTTATCGTTTGGATTTCACTTAAAAAGTACTCGGTTGTTGGTTGATTTTCTCCTGTCGTCATAAAAAACGTACAAAACATCGATTAAAACGTATGATGAAATTCACTCGAGGTAACCTATACGTGTTACAAGGAAATCACATACACCGAACTAAAGCAAATTCTCGTTATCTATTTTTTTGTTTAAAAATTTAAGCCTGGCGTGGTGCAGAAACGAAAATCTGAAGATAATAATCGTCCAGCGGTAAGCCAGCGTAATCGTCTTCAGAAGTTTCAAGCGCGAAGTTTAATAGTGTTCCCCCAACTATCGTGTGTAATTTACAAACTCCAAAAATATATCTTACATGATACGTGTGAAAGAATAGACGTAGTAAGAGACGATACCTCGAAACATGCATTATTAGAGAGACGCTTTTCTCGAACATTATTATCTATGTGTTTCATTTTCGATTGACTTCAACGATCGAAGGATGCAATGTAATCCCGATGATCCACGTCTAACCCAGTTAAAGTTACAGCAATGAAAACAACAAATTTTTCTTTTATTGACGATGGTAACTTAATCGAATGAAAAATTGTACTAAAAATATTTTTATTATCGAATGCTCCTTACTTAATGTACACTAATACTCTTTCGTACGAAAATTGTTTAAATACAGTTGTTCCGATTAACGAGCGTCATCGAGATTATACCGCGCTTGATAATAAAAATTATTATCGTCAAGAATGCTCATATTATCAATGGTTTTTCGTAACAAAAACAGCCATTCTTCTTCCGAAGGGACGATTAAATAGTAAATAATTTTTTTTATATTTATCTCATTTGGTTTTAATTTCTGTTATTTAATAATAAGTGCTAACTGTTTATCTATTCTCAACAAGTTCATCTCTTACACAATGATTAACATAACAGCCTGCCAGCAGCGCAAAAGACTAAAGGTAGTTTTTACTTAGATTCGCGTTTTCTTTTTTTTAAACTTCATTTGTATACTATTCTTCGTTTTTTTTTCTCGCTTTTTTCCCCTCTTCCTTTTTTTGTCGGCGACAAAACAGTATTATAACGTTTCTTTTTTTTCTCTCCTTCGATTAACCACAAAACTGACGAGGCAACGACGCAACGTTCATGCAAGCGTTCCCAGAAAAAATTCGTGATGTCAATTATACCGTTTGGTAAAACGTCACGTATAACTCGTTGCTTTCTGTTTATTTTATTTTTTTTTTTTGTTAACGATTCTTAATTATAGGCCTCTGGCAGAGGCGATTCTTGCGAATGCGTTCCACAGGCATCTAGGCACGACAGATATAAAAGTAGTACGTTCAGGAATATTCAGATTCATAACAATCGATATTCTAAAATAGTGCTATCACGTTCATCTAACGCTAAAAACGACGTTTCATTTCTGTCTTTTTTCCATTTTTCTGTATTTTTTTTTTCTCTGCTCTTTTTGCCGCTAAATTATGAGCTGGTAGCGTTTGAAGCAACTATATATCACTTGTTACTTAATGTCTGTCGTTTTATATTTTTGTTGCACATCAGTGGAAACTCGCTCAGAAGAGTAGCGCCTCGAACTTGCATACTAAAATTCTTTTGTTTTATTATTATTAATATTATTATTATTATTATTATTATTACAACATCAAGCAAGCGTCCATTCTTTTCTGACCTCTTTCGCATTCGTATAAAATTTGTTTATTTAGAGTATATAGGGCGTTCCATAAAGTATAAATTTCTATAATCTGAGGACAATCCATCGCTAAAAGCACATAACCTAAAACTATTACTTACAAACGGATTCGCATAGAATCAAAGTTCAGACTGTACCCATCGATCATATATGCAGAATCGCTTTTATCTTTTACGAACTAACACAGCGAAGTGCACCGTCGGAAATTCAAAAATTGAATTTAGAAAACGAAGGCGTGTTTTTGGAAATAGTCTCACTTTCAGCGACAGACCACCTCATATACCCAAGAAATCTATAGTTTATAAAATACTCTGTATATGCATACATACTTAGGACCCTTATTCGCTAGGTTTTTTTCACGTTTCATGGTTTTTAACAGCGAGTACGTAATATTTGCATAATTCTCGCGGATACCTTATGTAAATCAACTCGATGAGTATATAGGGAGTTATCAGTTATTTTTTTTCCGGAAGTGCTGGGTGCGACGAGAGAAAGCTTTTCTTTCATTTCTTTTTTTTTCGTTACCGTAAAGAAAAGAGACAATATTACATACATCTCGACAGTTTTGATATAAGGGGGATTACGACATTGTGGCCTCTATATGATAAAACTCTCTGTTGGACGATCGATCGAATTCGATCGAGATCGTCGATGTGTTTGTTTTTCCTCGAAAAAACCTAACTCCCGATATCACTGCAGCAGAAGAGAGGATACATGGGAAGAGATTGCGGTAGAGACTAGCAATTATTGGGGTCCGGTGGCGTGACGAGGTACTCATCCGCGCGTTTATGGTCGGACAATGCCCGCATTGTGTGCGTGTCTTGAGGTAAGTCACTTTTCCTTCGCAAAAGTGGCTTGGTTTTATTGGAGATGGTCATCTTCTTTGCCTGTAACGGTGAAAATACACTTTATCGATAATAGTAATAATAATTACTAGCTTAAAAAAAATCAGGTGGTCGCTCGAGACCTCTACAGAGCCTATTTCCTTCGCATGCTTTCTAGAGAACTCGGTACATTTAAACCCCTCTATCCCGTGCAATAATAATGTCGCCGGCATGGCGCGAGAATGTGTGTCATGCCTAACATGATTTACCGCGAGAGAAGTAGCCTTGAGTGGCCAACTGATTTCATTCCAACTACAGAACTGTGATGTCGTACCTCGTTTGCCTTTGCCTCTATCTTCTCCAAAGTGAGCGGCATTGGATCCACATCACCATCTTCGTCAGGTGAAGGGCTGTTTAATTGTTGTTGCGATATCGTGCTAGTCGCATTAGTATTCGTTAAACCCTGAACGGTCATGGCATAACACGGATGTCTCATCGCTAAAGCTTCTACTCGCATCCATGCTTCGTCTCTCTCTTTCATGAGCTTCCTCTCTCTTTGACAATTCTAGAAACAACACGGTGAGTATCGTCCTTTCGCGTCTCTTTCATACACCTTCCATACAACGATCACGTACCTGTAAATACTGTTTTGTGTACTCGTCGAATACTTTTTGATTCATCTCCATGAAGAGCTTCAGCGCATTGTAAATCAATCCGTGAATAGTCTTGTTCCAATGATTTCGCGAATTCTCGTAAAACGCTGGATACACGATGGGCAGAATCACCAAATAGTTATCCGATACCAGGGACATTATGTATTCGTTGTTCCAGTAATAGAGAGCTCGTTCAGCCACCTGAAACGGAAGGTTTAGTAAGGTTAAGTGTTAGTTATTTTAAATAACAACGAATGTTTTAAAAAAATACGTAAAAAAATACGCTAACGATACCTGAAAATGTGGCGATGAAACGCATTTCGCTAATTGCCTAAACAGAGGGTCCATAACTTTCTGAAACTCGGCGGGCTCGATCACGTCCAGAATTTCTTCGAGCTCGTTTAAGAACATCACTTCTTTCGGGGAATGTGTTTTTGGCCAGAATTTCAATAAACTTCTAAGAACCGGTTCAGTCAGCGACGGATCTTTCTCTAGAAATTGCACGACGCAGTACGCTAACTGCGGATGATAGACGGACAACGATTTGGCTTTATGCAAAGGTGAAAGCACCTTTAATAGAAATATTTTGTGTTCCTCCTTCAGTGGTAAAGCGAATCCGTTGATTATACTGGAAATCATACAGTGAAATCAATGAACGTGTAACCGGACAGCGGTTTTCTCTGTTATTTACGATGAACGAACGAAAGCTACCTTCCCAAAATCTCCAGGAGTTCAGCGATGCCGTTATGGTGCTCTGTCTCGTATATAAATCGATAAAAAATGTTGTTTATTTGTTTCCTGATGTACGCTCTAAGCCCTAAAAACTTTCCATAAATCCTATGAAGCGTTGTCTTGAGGAAATCCCTTTCGCGTGGATCCTCGGAATCGAACAGTTCCAGAAGCTGCAACACGAACTTCTGGTCTAAGTAATGTCTCGCGACTATCGGTTGAAGATCCGGGGACTCCAACAGCCGAAGAAAGAATTCGTAAACCAATTGCAAGTGAGGCCAGGCAGCTTCCAAGGTTGGCTCGTCCTCTTCCGGGTCGAACTCGGCGCCGTTTGGATTCGATGACGGTGGAAGCGTACGAAATAGATTCACTGCAAACTGTGCAAGTTTCACGTGGAAATTAGAATTTAATAAAAAGGATTAGAAGGATCAGGACTCGAGAATGGTAACTTTCTCATGCTTACCATATTCACAGCTTCAGGGTATATCGCTTCGGTTATAACGTTTTTGTTCTTGGTAACGTACTCAACCATCTCGTGTAGTGCGGTGCGCTTCACTTCCTTCCATTTTAAGTCCGACAGTGGATCAGACTCAAAATCGAAAAGTACACAGCATTGCCGCAGCTTCTGTATAAAAAGTTCCTCCCTTTCGTTCCCCTGTTGCGCTTCTGAAATGACAATGATAAAAAAAAAAACGAAATACTTGTATGATCTGGAGGTATGTCATAGAGTTGGCACATGTCGTGCAAAAACATTCATAAACGTGCGCACACGCGTTCCATTTTACATACATAAACGCATATTTTAATTCACGCGAGGCACGCGCATTTCGCTCAACACAAAAGCGCGAACACACACGTATGACGCTTGCATAAAGATCATATGTAACACAACTGCAAGCATGCACATCATTCATACATGCGCGCGCTCGTTCTCTTCCATGGACTCCCACATGGACATACAGGGTGTCCCAGCCTTAGTGATACAGCCCTCTAACTCCAAAACTATCGGGCGAATGCAAAATTTCAAATATGGAAATTGCATGTTAAAGTGGGGCTCATGTTTCAGTGAAAAGGAATTCTTGTTAACTTTGTTATTTAACGAGATATGATGGTCAAGTTTCGTTTTTCAAATGGAACTATAGTATATTTCTATTTATACCATGCGACAGTACTTTTCAAGACGAATTCATTAAGCTTTAACGTATTAGGTTGTCCGGAAAGTTCGTGTCTATTTTTAAGAAAAATTCAAAGGCATATTTGAATTTTTATGTATATTTATTGAATTATATATGTACCATTTTGTTTCGCAACCTTTCCACCTGTTAAGGAATGTACACATTTCATGTTTTCAGCCATTCCGATATATTCAGACCTGTACCGCCTACTAAAAATCGGCATGGACTTTCCAGACAGCCCAATATTTACCCGATTTTTATTAGTTTTCAAGCTATAACGCTTCAAAGTTTGCTAATTTTCAAGGAAAAAACTCGATTCGGCCCCGGACGGTCCCATTGATGCGGTAAGCACCATGAGGTTCTTGAAATCAATACGGAGGGTCTCGCTTGGGATTCCAGGCCCAACGAAGGAAAACAGGAAAAGTATTACCTAAATTATTTAATAAAATTCTCGGCGCTACAAATAATGCATCAGTAGCGGTCAATACTTTTCTCATTTTTCCTTCCTTGGGCCTGGAATCGCAAGTGAGACCCTCCGTAATGATTTCATGAATCCCATGGTGTTTACCGCATCAATGGGACCGCCCGGGGCCGAACCGAGTTTTTTCCTTGAGAATTAGCAAACTTTGAAGCGTTAGCTTGGAAATAGCTTGAAAACTATTAGGTTGTCCAGAAAGTTCGTGCCAATTTCTAAGAAAAATTCAAAGGCATACAGGGTTATCCCAAAAGTACCTTTAGGATGTTGAATGAGAACATCTATCAAACGCCATGTTTATTTGTTGTCACGTTCTTTGATTTCTGATCTACAATGATAGACAATTTTAACTATGGAATCGTATGCGATTGCAGAGCGTGTTAAAGTGATTAAAATTTATTTTGAAAATCAGTGTTCAATAAAAAATACCCATCTTAAATTACGTGATTTTTTCGGCGTACATAATCGTCCATCGGAGAAAACAATTAGAAATTTGGTTAAAACATTTGATGAAACTGGATCTATTCATGATAAACCAAAGTCTGGCAGACCAAAAACAGTTCTGTCGAATGAAAACATTGCTGCTGTTCGTAAAAGTGTTGCTAATGATCCATCGACTTCAATTCCACGTCTTTCTCAAAAATTGAGTATTTCTTATGGGAGTTTGTGGCAAATTTTGCACAAAGATTTGCATTTGCATGCTTTCAAAATTGAACTAACTCAAGAATTGAAGGAACGTGACCATTTGCAACGCAGAAATTTCGCTAATTGGTTGTTAGAACATCGTTCAATTGACGCATTGTTTTCACGCAACATAATCTTCAGCGATGAAGCTCACTTCACATTGGATGGACACGTCAGTAAGCAAAATTGTCGCATATGGGGAGATGAAAATCCAAGAGCCATTAAAGAAAAATCACTTCATCCAAAAGAAGTTACTGTTTGGTGTGAATTTTGATCGAAATGCGTAATCGGTCTATTCTTTTTCGAAAACGAGAATGAAGATGCAGTTACAGTGAATGGTGCACGTTATAATGAAATGATTATTGATTATTTATGGGTGAAATTAAATGGAATCGACGTAAGCAATGTTTATTTTCAACAAGACGGAGCTACGCCACACACAACGCGTGAAAACATCAGTTTATTGCGATCGAAATTCAATGGTCGATTAATTTCAAGGAATGGTGATGTGAATTGGCCACCTCGATCGTGTGATTTCACCCCATTGGATTTTTTTCTTTGGGGTTATTTGGAAAGTAAAGTTTATGCCAGCAAACCAGCAACAATTCATGACCTGAAAAACAACATTAGAAATGAAATTGGTGATTAAACGAGCAAATATGCCAAAATGTTATCGAAAATGTTGATTTTCGAATCGATGTCTGTAAACGTGGTCGTGGTGGTCATTTGACAGCTATCGTTTTTCACACATAATTGTCATAGATGATACCTGACAATTAAATAAAAAAAATAATAGAATTCAAAATAGTATCTATTTTATTTAAAAAAAAAAAACTTCCTATAGTCTATTTTGGATAACCCTGTATAACATATATACATGTATTTATTGAATTACATAGGTGCCATTTTATTCCACAATCTTTCCACCTTTTAAGGGATGTATACATGTTATTTGTTTTCAACCATTTCGATATATTCAGACCTGTACTACCTACCAAAAATCGACATGGACTTTCTGGACAACCCAATAATAAAAATCGAGTAAATACATTAAAGCTTAATGAATTCGTCTTGAAAAGTACCATCGTATGGTATAAGAAAAAATATATAGTACCATTTGAAAAACGAAACTTGACCATCATATCTCGTTAACCCCTTCTCGTGCCATTTAACTCGTCGAAACTCGGACCCAAGCGGTAGGCACCGAGGCGCGCCAAACAGACCAGACTGATGCTTGTAAACATGTAAACAATCGCAATACCCATGTATCTCGTCGCGAGTCTGACTCGCGATATTCATGTTTGAAAATCTTCTCTTTGGTCTTCTCTTTGGTCAAAATCTTCATCACGAGTCTGACTCGCTAAAGTACGGGAAGGGGTTAAATAACAAAGTTTACCAGAAATTCCTTCTCGCTGAAACATGAGCCCCACTTTACCATGCATTTTCCATATTTGAAATTTTGCATTCGGCCGATAGTTTTGGAGTCAAGAGCGCTGTATCACTAAGGCTGGGACACCCTGTAGATTCTCGCCCCCTGCCCCCTGCCATCAACGTAATCTTGCTCCCTTTGACTTTCTCTTATGGATACTCCCCCTCTCGCACTCTATCGCAGACTGTTGTCCCTGGTCTTTTGAACTCCCACCTTCTTTCACACTTTTGTTCCCCTCATGGATCCTATCCCGTATTCTTTTAAACACTTTCATGAACTCTTCCTCTTCCCCGTATCCTTCCTCCGCGCGATACTCCGTTTCTCAGTCTCTCGATTTTCCCGTGGACACTTTGTGGTCCTCTTGGACTCTTCCATGAGCTTTTTCGATGACGAACGCTCGCATGGATTTTTCATCTTTCCCTCGCGCCTCGCTTCGTTATCACAGACTCTCTCTCGCACACATTTTCCACCGACACACTCGACACACTCGACAAACCCTCAACCCACCCCCTCCCGATTTCTCCCTCCCACCCCTTTTATCGTGAATATTCACTCAGATTTAGGAAAGTACTCGCATACGATACGTAACGCGAAAGGAACTCGCCAAGTTTCTTTACCGATTAATAGGGGTCGTAGCGGTTGATAATGCGAGGTGAAGTTGGTCAAGTAGGGTTTGTTCGACTCTCGCGAAAGGCGAAAGGCCAAGGCGAGACCCTGATGGAAGCTCGGACTTTTCGGCAGGCAACCGGATACAAATGGATATCCATCCACGTGAACCATCGCGCTTTCCAGCAGCTTTCCAGCAGCTTGCCGCGTTTTACGTTTCCTTTGCTATCACCGAAACACCGTCAGTTATCGCGTACCGCATACGGTGGATTAAAGCGCGTGCGGCAACCCCTGTCTACGCACCGGCTTCCTTATTCACGTAACAATCTGTTGCTTCGAAGGAACTGACCGTTCTTTCGTGCAAAAACTACGCATATCTCTGTTTGCTACGACGATACGCGTCGCCGCGACTGTTTACACGCGTACTCGTCGACGGACAATCCACCCTCGACTGTATCGAGATACCGGTGAAGCGAGTGCGATTCAAATTGGGAAAATGCCGCCGATATCAAAGGCCGTTTGAACGATGAAGAACTGTTTACGTTGGGAAACTAGGAATCGCGAACGACAACGGAGCGCACGCGTGAACCACCGCGCCTTACAATCGATACGCTCTGACGTAGCTACTTTCGCAATCCTGAGTGACCGGAATCGACAACGCAAAAGTAACTAATTATTTCGCCTCTGTTTAATTACACCGACCGAGTCGCTTTACCATACGGTATTAATGAATGAGTTTTTGTCTTTTACGTTTCGCTCGTGAAAATAAACATGCAAACACGCGTATACACAAACCCACGAATAAATAAGTACACAGATTTTCCGCTTTACACACAAACATACAGATTCGTACAAATATTAATAAAATAGAATTTGTATTTTTATATGCATTAACATGTATCATCCGAGGATTACGTGATCGACGATTTTCTATCGATATTTAGATCGTTCGAGTGCTGCCCTCCGGGGGCATTTTCCGCAAGATCTTAATACTTTGCTAATCGATGCAAACCCCCTATGGATCGAAATATAGATCAGATCGATACATTGAAATATACTCGTAAATGAAATGTATTACATATTAGCCGATATATTGAAAAAGTAATAAAAATTAAACCTAATTACCCTCACGTGCAAGACAAGTTTATGCAAGTACTTCGAAATTGATATTACGATTAAGAAAAATATCCTTTCCGAATGAATTAAACATTTATTTTATGTAAAGTAATTCTGTTCCAAAGATTTCTTAAGAATAATTATCGAAACAACAGATTGCATTACATTCTCGCTTATATAAAGCAGCGGTAGGTAGATGTATTGAAAAAGTAATAAAAGTAAAACCTAATTACCCTCACGTGCAAGACAAGTTTATGCAAGTACTTTGAAATTGATATTTCGACAAGGAAAAATATCCTTTTCGAATGAATTAAACATTTATTTTATGTAAAGTAATTCTGTTCCAAAGATTTCTTAAGAATAATTATCGAAACCACAGATTGCATTACATTCTCGCTTATATAAAGCAGCGGTAGGTAGATATATTGAAAAAGTAATAAAAATAAAACCTAATTACCCTCACGTGCAAGACAAGTTTATGCAAGTACTTTGAAATTGATATTTCGACAAGGAAAAATATCCTTTTCGAATGAATTAAACATTTATTTTATGTAAAGTAATTCTGTTCCAAAGATTTCTTAAGAATAATTATCGAAACCACAGATTGCATTACACTCTCGCTCATATAAAGCAGCGGTAGGTAAGGTAACCACTCGGATCTACCCTCGCTACACTCATTAAGTATATTGTGGTTTATTCCTGGCGAGGATAATGACGAGGTTTATTGCTCCTACTTTGTTAAACTGTTATAATAATCAATCGTTACGCGACAATCTCTGCCGAGGAAAGTAAAGTTTATGGATGGTAACACTTCCGAATAAAATTACACAATTATCGATCGGAATATAAATGAACTTCTGGAATCGATTAAAGTCATTGCCACGTTTTAATTAAATTACGCACCCCAGTAGTACATTCTTTCTCGTTAATCTATTGGAAAAACTCTTTTCCCTTAGTCACTTCAATATTTTTAACTATGGATAGTACGTACACTGTATTTTTAGGTATAACGCAGTTGGCAACTCGTTAGTTCTATAATTGTTACTAAATAATAGAAAATTAATAAGACTGATAAAAAAAATTCCTCCACGCTTTTTGGATCTTTTAAAAACTTCTTTCAACGACTTACCGGACAAAAGCGGCAACTTTTGAAGCTCTCGATTTTTCGAAATGTTGAATCTTGAACTACTTTGCCGCTTGTCCTTTTTTATCACAGGACCGCCAGGCTGATATTTGATCTTGTTGATCAACGTTGGCGGTGGGGGTGCATTGGTCGTGGGTGGTCCTCCTGCTACCTTGTTGGTCTACGAAACAACAAAGACGATTCTATAGTACAGAGAATTCGAGCACGTGAAATGTCTTTTTGGAAACTTTTTAGAGTCAAAGAGATACGATATCGATCAAACTTAACATGTCCAGTAAAATCCCTGACACATGCATGAAAACGGCATACATGAAACGATAGAGAAGAGAATCCTGTTCCAACTACCAAAACACACTGCTGCAACTTTTTACTCGCCTCGATAGTTCATATTCTTTATGATCAGTACAGAAACGAACATCGTCGGTTTTCCTTCGAATATATCGCAAGTTTTTATACGAATATTATATCCACACCACACGGGAAAGATTACTAACTCACACAGAATTGAGAAATGTTTAGAAAAAAAAAAAAAAAAAAAATAGACATAAAACTTAATTTTTTAAAAGCAAATATGTAGGCCAATCTATGTGTAATCTTTATTACATTCGACACAACTCTTCCAACGATGCATTAATGCCCGGTTTCCTCGAGAGAAGTTTTGTAGCTGATCTTGAAGCCATTTATGCACCGTTGATCTTGACCCTTCATCTGAGGTGATGTCCTTTCAGAGCATCTTCTAGTGGCCAAAAAAGATGATAGTTACTTGAAGATATGTTTCGCAAAAATGCACAGGAAGAAAGTAACACTTTTTACATTAGTGTTTCGGGTCTACTTCATTCTGGCACACTAAAAAATACCCACATTTTCGTCAAATGAAAACAGCGATACAGATGCGCAAGAACGACTTCAACACCAATCACAAAACTTCTTCTCGAGGAACCTAACCGTCAGTGTAGCCCTTGAGGAAGTCGAACTCTCTGTTGTTTGTAACAGATGAATTTTATGTTAATTGCACGTGACTTTCATTCTAATTTTTTTTTTTTAACTATATCATCGCTCGGTGGATATTTTTACAAGATATTTTTGTGATTGCTTGAATATTCTTGTAAATACATGCATATACATTTAGGTACTATGTAAACTTCTACTTTTTCTGCATTACTCTTACCCAACGACAAAATAACTGAATTCGGTAAAATGTAATAAAATACAAAAAACTCGATAACATACAGTGGTGCTACGAATATACATATACAGGGTGTCTAAAAAATGTTGGAGGTCCTTGAAAGGGGTGTTTCGAGGGGTGATTTGAAAGAATTCTTTTCTTAGCGAAAATGTTATTCGAGGCTTTTTTAAGGAGATATTAACAGAAAACCCCGAAGCTACTGCGAGTAGTACACTGGCATACTCGCGCTCTGATTGGTCCGGGGTTTTCTATTGATATCTCCTTAACGAAGCCTCGGACAACATTTTCGCTAAGGAAAAAGTTGTTTCAAATCACCTCCTGAACCACTCCTTTCAAGGTGTTACAACATTTTTGGGACATCCTGTATATACAGAGTGGAGGTGATTTGAAACAACTTTTTCCTTAGCGAAAATGTTGTCCGAGACTTCGTTGAGGAGATATTAACGGAAAACACTGACCAATCAGAACGCGAGTATGCCGATGGAGCGGCCGCGGTAGCGTATGAGCGCCACGGCCGCCTACTCTCCATCAGTATCCTCGCGCTCTGATTGGTCGCTCCACCAGCATCCTCGCGCTCTGATTGGTCGGGGTTTTCTGTTAATATCTCCTTAACGAAGCGTCGGACAACATTTTCGCTAAGGAAAAAGTTGTTTCAATTATCCCCCAAACCCCTTTCAAGGGCCTCCAGCACTTTTGGGACACCCTCTATGTATACTTTGCGTGCCTCGGATAGTAAGCGGTTATGCAATTCTCTGCTGAAAGTATTTATCGATCCATAAATCGTTTTTAAATAACTAAACACAATATAAACAAATTGCGATTGATAAGATATCGTCTTTTCACTTAATACTACCGTAACAAATCGGACAGTACTTTGGGAGAACAACAAATTTATCTTAGTATGTAAACATTATTTTTTTAAAAATGTATTAAATACTCGAGTCAAAGTGAATATATTAGTACAGATCATGATAAAAGTTTGTATTTTGGGAGAGACATTGAATACGTAAAGTGATATGTATCACGCGAATCGAAATTAATTCATCATCCAACGCAAACACATTAATTTTAACGATCTATTAATATCATTATTACATATACAGGATGTCTCTAAATACGCGCGGCATGAAACAATTTTTTAATGGTAGGGGATCTCAAGGTCCCTTTCATCTCTAGCTCGTTAATTCAACTGTCTCTTAATAAAGAAAAACCAATTACAAATTAATCGATTATTCAATTACAAAAGTCGCTCGTCTCTACCCATCGTATCGATATAAACTTATGAAAACAAATGACCACTTGTGTCGTCAGTCAGTCGAGTTAAAAGAGATTGAAAAGGTGCAAACTATGAATTGTTTTAAGCTGACTTCAAACGAGCCCATTGAATTTGTTGCTTTCGTAACATTCTGTAAAAGGAAAGATTACTAATTCAGTATTTTTCTTCGATATTAATAGATTCTACGTTTAAAAAATTGCGAAGGAGCGCCTTCGCGTTTCTCGTATCGTTCTTATCTAGGTAAAAAAATGTATGTATCCAATAAAAGATAAACAAACGTTTATCCGTTACTTAATAAACATTCAAACTGTGGAATGAAATATCAACTATGTACGTTAGCTATTATTCGGATAAAAATGTTGCTGATCTTTGTTCCTCCCCTAATCAGCAATCGTTTCATGCAAAATTTATCTTACAGACACCCTGTATAATTGCGCGGTAATTCCATACTTCGAGTTCGTTCCATTCATATCGCGCACGGGACTCAATTCCGCATGGATTACCCATTAATTACAATCACGAAGCGTGCTATAGGAAACATAAGATCTCTATCGACTTTAATAATGGTCAATTACTTCAAACAAGAGTAATGTAAAGCGTTGAACAGTCGTGAAAAAGAATATCGAGAAAACAAATGTCTGAAAATGGTATCGGTTATACTTCAACACCTCGTATCCCTTCGCTTTACATCGTTTTCTATTTATCAATAAATTCAAACGCTCGAGCGCCACGATTTTCTTACAGAAATCTATACATATACATACATATACGTACTTTCAAAATACACTGTATGATCGTGAAGGAAAACAAATCACGAATAAAGTGTTCTGACAACAGTGTTACCACGTCTACTGACTTTAAAGGAGATCTGATGATTTATTACATTCTACTGTTCTACTTTCAGCATTTAATAACTTTCAAAATTCTCTCTTTTATAAAGTAAAGTCCAAGCTTTCCTTTTCTTTCCTCACTTTCATCTAATTATTTTGTTACAAAATCCTCTCCTCATTTTTCATACATGCAGGTATCTGTTACACAGATATCGTACGATACAATTGGGGACTTTCCCTGCACGGCTTAATTCTGTATCGTCATCCATGTAATTTTTCAGTAGTATTTTAATAATCACTGTGACCAGTTAGACAGTTGTTATATCATGGTATAAACAGGATGAGGAAAAAGATGAAATATTCACAGACTGTAAACTATATGAATTTTTTAAAGGCAGGTTAACAAGCGGTACATGTTTAAATGTTGCAGATCGTGTAATATTGACATTGATACAGCATCAAGTGGAAAACCAGTTATAGAAAGGGCTTCGGGTTGACAAGTACTTTGTTTAGCAGTGTAAACTTCACTTTTGTAAACAAACTGGTTACATCAACTAATTCTGTAGTTAGATATAACACATAAAGTGAGAAGATTTGTAGCTTCTATAGACTTCTTAGGGTACAAAGTAGTATCATTTCGGTTTACCTCGCGAGCATGTTAATTTTGGTTTGAATTTTTTACTGATCCTCCTTCAATCTCCTTTTTTGAGTATTTACTAAACGTTCATCGAGCGAGGTTGGCAACACTGCCCGACAGTATGTAACGACAGAAGGAAATTTTCGATCGTCGAAGATGCGAAACGTTACGACGCGAAATGATGGAAACTGAAAAACGATACAGAAAGAATGAACGAATGACAGGAGTTTTCGAGGATCAGTAACCGAATCGAGTCACGTCGTTCGAGAGGAACGCGAGAACGGACGATATAACCTCACCTCGTCACCTGTCTCGCCATCCTTGCCGTTCTTTCCCTTGTCCTTGCCAATCTTCGTAGCATCCTGGAAACAAAACGAGTAAATTGCACCTCTAGCACGAAACCACGATGCCACGACAGCACACGAGAGAATTCACGTTCGAGACGCGGGCTCTGCTCGACGAAACTCGCCACTACGCGCGATGTCACAAAACGAAAACGAGAATCAGTGGATTTGGATGTACCATGATGTCAGGTCCTTCGAAATGTTCGGCCGTGAAAAACGTGCTTAGCGAAACGGATATCGAGAAATCGGAAATCACGCTACACCCTTCGGTGTCTCCGCTACCGGGGTTGTTTCCCCGAACTCTCTTTACTCTCCCTTCTTCCCTTTCTCTCCTACTATTCCTGTCATCGTCTCCCTCTTTATCCCTCCCTCTTTCTTTCCTTCTCTCAACAGTGGCGGATCTAGACTAACAGCAGCCTCACCTAATCACTTCGAAGGGCCCTTTCTTTCTCTGGAATGTTTCATCAATGACAACTATTATTACTATGAAAACATATTTACACTGGGTGTAGAATGTATTCGTACATCGATCAATTTCCCAAAAAACTTTTGTGTGAAATTCTAGTTTCTTAACTTCTTTTTTTATAATCAATGATATTTTACATATTCATTACAAGTCTCTAAGATAGATATAGTCCAAACATTTACTAGTTAATAAAATTTGTGAAATTAACAAAAAAAATGCAAAAAGTGAGTAAAAGTATAGAAGCAATAAGTATTTGTACGATTCTTATGATGAACCATTTACAGTAGAGTTTGTAACGTAAACACATTAAAGTACTTTTAAACAGTTGTGCGAATATTTATTGCTTCAACATTTCTATCGATTAATTGTTCTTTTCTTGTTAATTTCGCAACTTACATAAATAGCTATTTTTTTTGTAATCTATCTATTTTAGACATTTCCGAGAATATGTAGAATGTCCTTGTTTATAAGAAATAAGTTAATAAATTACAATTTTACACAGTTTTTTTAGAAATTGATCGGTGTACGAATACTTTCTACACCCACTGTATGTTTTAGATGCTACATATTTTCAATGAAATTAAAAAAGAATTACGAAGTTATCTATAAGAACCACGATCATTTTCAAAATCAGCAAATTTTTCTTCTATGCTTCTGAATGATGCTTCTATGTTGAATTAAGAAATCAAATAGGTAGAAGTCAAAGCTCTTGGGGGCCTTCTTCGTGGGGGGCCCAAAGCTGAACCCTGGTTAGTTTCATAGTAGATCCGCCCCTGTTTCGAAGCGCGCGCGTGTCCACGATCTCTCCTCATTACGAAGGAATACCGTTTTTTCACATACGTGACTACGTTTACACGAGTTGAATTCCTGAATTACACCTTAGTTAACAGCGTCGATGTTATAACTACTAACGTTAGAAGCTGTAAAAACGTTGCTTTACGCTGAAAGTTGTAACGTCGACTTTAAGCCTCAAATACAGTTTTAATGACAGTGGTACGAAGCTACCACATCGACGTTAGAAGATGTGTAAACGGATCATAACGATGTTGATGGTCAAAGGTTGATACATGCCAACCGCAACATTTAAACGTCTCAACCGCCCATCTCTACAAAGTTGATTATCTCATTTATCGTTATTATTTAATCGACTATTACTGTATCATACGATTTCTACTAGGCAATTAAATTCATAATAATCTTTAAATCAAATTAATTCTAACTATAAGCACTCAAGTTTTCGTCGTTTTGTATTGGTACCACGGGAAATCCTGACATTCCTGGCTGACTTCAGTCAGAGGTTGTTGAGCTATTTCAATTTTGATACGCTTGAACATGCAAACGATGCATACATGTTTAACTACAAGTTATAACATAGACGGTATCGAATCGAAATTAAAAATCGTGTAAACGTACTCTCCGTTTGTACTGTTCGCACGAGGAAAGGTACATGATCCCGATCAGACAGGAGCCCGCGAACAACATGCAACACGATGAACGAACCTTTTCTTTTTTCGACTGCCGGCTCGACATATTGTTCTGTCGGTCGCGAGTAACAACTACGCGTGATCGAGCTGATCGAGCGAGTTAGCACACTTCGCAAACACGTAGTAATTCATCGATCACAACGGCCACCGAGGAGCCGACACGAGACACACATTCGCGGCGGCCATTGGCCATGGCTCAGCGATTGAACCTTTCAGCCGGCGATTCGCGCCACTCGCCGTCAATCTTTCTGCTTCCACTTTTTCCCTAGTCTTCGAACGTCTTCGAAAACTATTTTCGCGTGGTTAGTTTTGTCTCTGCTTTCAAATATTCAAATAATCTCCACGACACGATGCGCGAACGAAATATTGCAAATGTCAGTTATTAGCATTTCGAGATAAGACGATCCATGATGATCCTTCGCTATGTTCTACGATAACACGAGTACTAACATCACTGACACTTACGCGATTGTCGATGGGAACACTCGCATGAAGTTTAATTTAAACTGCCATGCCTGGTGAAATATATGATTGTTATTCTCAGCGACAAACACGATATTTAATTTTAATGTTTGCAGACGTTCAAAATAATGTGCGCGAAGTTGGCGCTAATATGTTTATAAATGTCAAAGTTGGCGACGTTTCTTGCACTTGCTAATAGAGGGCTGCTGAAAATGGACGATTGTCACAAGTTGTCCAAAGTTGTCCACCGATACAAAAATTAAAAAAATTTTTAAATAAATCCTTATATTTAAAGACAGCTTTCAACTTTTATCATCATGAAAGCTCTGTACAAAATGTTCCTTTTCCTGTCCCTGTTCCTTTTCTCTACTGTTTTATCCTGTGAAGGTACTGAAAATCCTGTGATATGTATTTAATAAAAGCGTATTCACTGAATTAATAGAAAAGTCTTGTTCCCCTCACGTGGCACAAATCCATGTCACCTAAAATATTTTTGTTGTTTTCAAAATTCACGATGTGAATTTTTGCTTATAAATATACTCAGCAGGTATATGTTCTTATATACGAAAACAAAGTATAGATAAGAACAAGTCGATATAATTGAATTTGATCTAATTCAAAATAGGTTTCTATTATTAATTAGGTGTATAAGGTCAAGTTAACCTAAAAATGGCAGAGAGTCAAAAACAACCGGAAGAAACAACGAAACCAATATTTCGTAATCTAACAGCTGATGATCCGGAACCAGAAACGACTCTAATAGAGAGTCTCTGCATGAATTGTGGAAAAAATGTAACGTATCGTAAATTTAAAGAAACTTATTTATGATATTTCATGACGTATTATTTTGTAAACACAGGGCACCACCAGATTACTCCTAACAAGAATTCCACACTACAAAGATGTTGTGGTAATGTCCTTTGATTGCGAGCATTGTGGCTACCAAAATAATGAGATACAGAACAGTGGAAAAATTGCAGACAAAGGAATTAGAATAACACTGCAAGTTAAAACACCCAGAGATTTGAATCGACAGGTCATTAAATCTGATTACACCAGAGTACAAATTCCATCTTTGGACTTTGAAATTCCCTCTAGATCACAAAAAGGGGAGATTACAACAATTGAAGGTATAATAGAAAGAGCCATCAATGGATTAGAGCAAGATCAACCAGAAAGAAGAGAAAAATATCCAAGCTCTGCTGCTCAAATTGATCAATTTCTTGAGAAAATGAGGAAGCTTAAATCTTTGGATGAACCTTTCACTATAATATTTGAAGACATATCAGGAGAATTTCATATAGAAAATCCAAGTATACCACTGAAAGATGAGGGATGCATTGTAACAAGATTTAAGAGAACAACAGAGCAAGATCATATTTTAGGGATTTATACTGAAAATTCAAATGATGTATTATTGAAACCTATAGAGGAAGGAGAATTTCCATTGGAGGAAATTGAAAGCGAAGTTCTTTCTTTCCAAACAAATTGTCCAGAATGTAACTGTCCATGTGAAACTAACATGAAGATGACCAGTATCCTTTTTTGTACAATCTAAAATATTTATTAAGTGTAATAGTTAAATGTTATTCATCCTTAAATGAATGCATAGATATTCCTTACTTTAAGGAAGTGGTAATTATGGCAACAGTTTGTGAATCTTGTGGCCACAAAACAAACGAAGTTAAAAGCGGCGGAGGCATCGAACCGGAAGGAGTTAAAATAGAAGTAACCGTCGTAGGAAAAGAGGATTTTAGCCGCGATCTATTGAAATCTGAGACTTGTCATATGCAAGTACCTGAACTGGAACTAGAAGTTGGCCCTGCTACTTTAGGTGGAAGATTTACTACCATAGAAGGCATTTTAATGGCAATTAAAGATCAATTGTCAACATCAACAGCTTTTACTGGCGACAGTACATTACCTGAAACTGTTAACAAAATGGATACTTTAATATCTAATCTGAACAAGGTATTGGAAGGAAATCTAAAAATAACTTTGATATTAGATGATCCAGCAGGCAACAGCTATATACAGAGTCTCTCAGATGATGGGCTTGACAGTGGTCTAAAGATCACCAAATATAAAAGGACTTTTGAACAAAACGAAGAACTTGGATTAAATGATATGAAAGTTGAAAACTACTAATCATTCATCCATAGATACATCCTTATCAACAATGTCAATACAATGTATTATATCTGTACGCGGAGAATGTATTATAAATGTACACTGTGTTGTAAATACAAATTTTGCAATCTTGTTGCAAAATTTTTTATTAAAATTTGGATTTCTATTACTCTCCCCTTTACCTTGTTTATTCTTAAATTTTGAAGTTTGTATTTCATATAGTGAAAATATTCACACGATCGGTATAGCGTCGAGCTTTTTTAATTTCGGAAGTCTCCTGATGACTTGACTCCGCCACGATTCCACGTCTATATTTTCGCAAATCGGATTGTTGATGAACAATAAATCTTCGAGATTTGGTATTTCTTGCAATCGATTAAACTCCGCCCAGTCTTTTACCAAATTGTTAGACATATAAAGCACCTTCAGTGCTTTCAAAACGTTAACACCTTTAATCTTCTCGATCAAATTGTAAGATATCCATAGTTCTTCTAAATGTTCACCGACTGCTTCTAATCCAGAAAATGTTTTGATATAGTTTCGGCCCACAGACAGAATCCTCAAATTTTTCAAAGAGTTGATACCAGTGATTCTCTCTATCATATTTGTCGAAAGCGATAGTTTTCTAAAAATGAAGGAAGTTTTTATTTACGCGTAAAAAAGTAACTTCACAATAACTGTAACTGACTCTACAGCAGCCAGTGAAGCTAAATTATTATCCATTTTTTCAATTGGAGGCCACTGAAAGGACAAAATAATTTCTTTCTGTTCACTGGCAGTTAAACCAGTTTTCTCCTCCCATCGTTGAATAGCTTCCTTACAGGTTGTGGCTTTAGCCTACGTAAAATATTCGTTATGAAAAAATCGCGAAAATAAATATTGCCATACGTTCGAAAAATAATACATACCATAATTATGGTTACTCAAGTAATAGAGCGCAATGTCTGACGCTTAGAGTATTTGTTAAGACAAATTTTCATAGATCTTGCATAACAAAATTATAAACAATATATGATCGCGGTAACCGGCAGTCAACTTTATTTCTCATTTAAAAACGGAAATTTCATTAATCTCACGTTCACGGTTATTTATTCCAAGTGACATTAATTTGGAGTTAAAATTAACTCAACTATGAATTAAATCTATCCGTAAAATGTGTTCAACTATTATGGTCGTAAATTTGCCAATATTAATGACGCTGCAAACGAATCATCAGATGCAGATTAATTCATTTTCTTCGCCTTGAATTTACTGGATAATGGATCTCAACGACAAGATTGATATTGATCAACCATTATGGGATCAATCTACCTACATTGGTAGGTGGAAACACGCTGCTTTCATTAGCGATAGCCGTACAGTATTCGTGCCCGAAAAAGAATTATGGAAGGCGAAACAATTCTGTGATGATTATAGGTATTTGAAATAGATCTTAAATGATATAAATCCTTCAATTTCAATTGGATTTAACATACATTTAGAGATGGAAAAGTACCCCCGGATACTACAATGAAGGACGTTATTCATGCAAAACAGCTTAGAGATAGTGCGTTCCATCCGGATAACGGTGAATTAATGCACGTTATTGGCAGAATGTCCTTTCAATTACCTTCTTCAATTATAATTACAACGGCGATGCTAACATATTACAAGTAAATTGTTCGAAATGTCTTTCTACAATCCGATTAATTAAAATCTGTATCATACATTGTGTGTAATTGTTAGAAGTACCGTTGCTACCGTATTGTGTCAGATAGTAAACCAGACACAAAATGCTATCGTAAATTACTCGAACAGAAATGCGATGGAAGGAGTTGATAAACACGATTCAAGCTCAATTAAAACTGCTTTCTTATGTGCAATAATAGCAAGTTCTGCAGTGGCTATTGGTTGTAGAAGAATACTGCATCGGAGAGAACCTATCATTTGTTGTAGAAGAACGCTGCATCGGAGAGAATCTGTCATTTCAGTTAGTTCCTTAATATTCCATTCTCATATCATGATCTTCGTTGTAACATGTTCCTTTTTGATTATTTTTTCTATTAGAGATGCGTACCATTTTTCGCAGTTACTGCAGGTCATATCGTAAATGTGCCACTAATGCGTCAGAAAGAAATAAAGTCGGGCATTCCGGTATTTATCGAAGGTGCAGAAAAGCCTTTCATGCAGTCTAGGGTAGCAGCAGTGATTGGCATTTCCGAATGTATTATCACCAGAATAGGCATGTCCCTCCCATGTTTGCTCTTTATTCCAGTCATAACGCAAACAATTAAGCAGTATTGTTTCTATCAACGTAGGCCGTGGATTCGATACCCTATCGAAATTGTCTTGTGCGCAGTTGGGTAATTTGCATCTTTAGCTTCGACATTTTTCGATTCAAACGATTTGTCGCTGACTGTAATTTATTTCCGTAGCTGCTTGATTTCAATTCCTTCATCCCTTGCATTGTTTCCTCGATATAAGTAAGTAACGTGATATTCGTGGAATGCTAACGAATATAAAAATTTAAAAATATGTTTCAAACGTTAAGCTCCATGAGGACAAAATGGTTGAAGTTATGCCCAAAGGACTACGAAGAATTTAAAAGAACTAACAAAGAAGATGTAGACAGAATCTATTACTATAAAGGACTATGACATAGGGAGTTATCCTGTATTTTAGCAGAGTATTTCCGTTTGTATAGTTTGTTTAAGTAACTATTACCGCCGATGTATCACGGATATAGTGCGAAAATATTTGTATTTAATTAAAAAGTTCTTATTAATAAAATACACCATACTAAATACAATTAATGAACTATATCTACATTTTTCTTCTTTTTTTTCATTTTCATAGGCATAGGTCCCGGCATTTTGAATACTGTGCTATAAAAAAATCACAAACAAAAAATATGAATCAGTTTTCAGCACTTCTATAGTATTACTGTAATTAGATAATGCTATTAAGGAACTTACTGACAAGTAGTACATATTGGACTGAATTTGCAAAATACTGTCAAACAGAAATTATCATCATTATACCATATGTATTTGCATGGTAATATTAAGACAACATTGGATTTTTTTTCTTACTTGACAAGCATATGGAGCATACATAGCCGATGTCTATAAGTTCTTGATGGCAAAAACACGCGGCGCGATAATCCACCTTCACAGGTGGCGGTAATACTAATTTCGACCTAATATTCGGATCTGGCAGAAATATCCACTAAAACAAATAAATGTTTACATATTAATATGTTTTATTAATATGAAAAAATATTTCTCTTACTAATAAATATTGTAGCAGTCCACTTAATTGTGGAACTTTTAAATAATTTCCACCAGTTATATCACAGCCTTGCTGAAGTAAGGTCAACTCTTGATCTAAACTGCAGACATCCAATATTATTCCCTAAAAATTTCAGAGAGATGCAGTTAGTTTACATGCCCTCTTATAAAGTATGAATGAGCAAAATTATAATAAACCATTTTCTGAGCAGTGAAGAATATGTTCATGTAATTCATATACTGCATTGCAGAGTCATTGCTTGCAGTGATAATAAGAATTCTGGAATACAATTTTTCAACTGCAACCTTTTCTCTTTCCAATCTTGCAACATAGCACAATGCCATGGTCAGTGCCCCAGATATCAGACTTTCTCCATTTAATGGTTTATCCATAGAGATTTCATTGATAACTTGTTGTAGTTGATGTCTTACAGTACGTTCTACCATAGTGAACTTTTCATACTGTCCATCGATTTGTCTAATCTCTGATGGTTTCTCGCAAGGATACAAAAATGTTGCTCCGTGGCTGTGGCATGCTATCACTGCTAACTGATTATTAGATGACTGCATTAAGTGGGCATTTGCAAACACTATAGTGGAATCTAAACATTGGGTCAATATCCTTGTTTCTTGTTTCACGATTCTTTGCATTGGGTTCACATCTAACACGATTAACAGTAAACTCGTTTCTATTTCTGAAAGGAAATGTAAATAAATATAAATCGTAAGCCTTCGCAGATGGTTCTCTTTCAAAGAACAAGGTTGGAGGTTAAATAGCCTACACTTACCGCTTGCCATTATGAATTGCGCCGAAATACTGCAGTTATTATTTGTAACAGTCACAAACACTGGTCTTTTGACATTTTTTACAAATTCATCACAATTCTCTCACTTTATTCACTAATTTTAGTAAATGAGTATGCAATCGTAAACAAAGCGTGCAGACTTTCGAAGTGTCGAACCAACACTAACGTGCTGTATTATCCACGCTAGATTAAAGAATGTTGACGCTTCTACTCATTTAACGTTTAAGATTGACAGAAAAAGGTCAAAGAATTAAATTATAATTAAAATCATGAATGAATGAAGCATGTAAATACTCATGATTATTTCGTACCGAACCAATGGATCATTCGTCGACCCAACCACTTGGTTCGAATATTAATTAATTCAACCAAGCGCGTCTAACTAAGAAATATCATTTTTTCGTCAGATGAAATCATGCAGTGGAGACTTAAAAATAATGCAAATAGTAAGCAATTTCTTTAAAAGTTCCCGCGTGATATTTCGCAGTTGGTTACAGACGTGCGCAAGTAATCCATGCGAAAACGCGCATGCTGGCATACGTATTTTGCTGTACGTTACAACCGATTGGGTGGAGAGAAACGGAACGAACTAAACATCATTGAGGTCATTGGGTTGTCTTTGAAAGGTTATCGAACGTCGTCTCCTCGAATTTGAAATCAATCACACTTGTGCCCGAAGTACCCAGTGAACATGTTGCCCCGTTTTCTGAAGCCCACGTTGACCGTCGCTCAGCAAGGAGCGAAGCGACTATCAACCAGTGCCACAGTGAGTTTTTTCAAAATTACAATGTATTCTAATGACTTTCCTTCTCTTCTGCTTATACGTTTCGTGACACATCATCGATACCGATTAAATTTTTTACGAAGCTTCGATATAGCGAATCATTTTTTGCACCATACTTCATTGTATGGAAGTATCATAGTACAGTTATGCAACCGCAAATATAGTTTGCTGTGAAGTATGTACGAAAAAATACATTGCTATTGTAAGCTGAACGTATAACGTTACTGTTAATGAAATTGCTATTATACAACAATGTCAGTCGGAACGTGGTCGATGTTCGTTTGACACGATTCACAGAATTTCAACGCGAGATAGGATTCTGCATAGAATTCTGCAGAAAAGTTATTGTCGAAAGAAATTGCTAATTTCTATTAATTACTATGTTATCTTTTAGCGCAATGCCAAGGTCGCCGTCATGGGCGCCAGCGGTGGAATTGGGCAACCGCTATCGCTGCTCTTGAAACAATCGCCCCTCGTAACCGAATTATCATTATATGACATCGTGAACACGCCAGGTGTCGCTGCTGATCTTTCTCACATGGACACGGCGGCAAAAGTAAAAGCTTTCACCGGTCCTAACGAGTTGAAAGATTCAGTTAAAGGAGCACAGGTATGTTTTACAACTATTTTAGTAGAATAACGTTTTTGCTTGAAGAAGAATTTTTTTCTTTAACTATTAAACCTTTCTAGGTGGTAATAATACCTGCCGGTGTACCACGTAAACCAGGAATGACTAGGGATGATCTATTCAATACGAATGCCTCTATAGTAAGGGATCTTGCTCAGGCTGTGGCTGAAATGGCCCCAAAGGCACTTATTGCCATTATTTCTAATCCAGTTAACAGCACTGTGCCTATTGCTAGCGAAGTATTGCAAAAAGCTGGTGTCTACGATCCTAAGAGGGTATTTGGTGTGACCACGCTGGACGTCGTCAGGGCAAACGCGTTCATCTCTGAAGCAAAAGTTAGATTTACTTTAAATAACATTTAGTAGAAAGAATTTATTATTGCTGCTTGAAGCAAAGTTATCTACTTTGAATCTCTTCTTCAGGGTCTTGATCCGCAACAGACGTCGGTGCCAGTTATCGGAGGTCACAGCGGTATCACTATTATTCCACTGCTCTCACAGTGCAAACCATCAGTCTCCTTCCCAGAAGATAAAGTGAAAGCTCTCACTTTACGTATCCAGGAAGCTGGTACAGAGGTTGTCAAAGCAAAGGCTGGTACCGGTTCTGCCACGCTTTCGATGGCGTACGCGGGTGCTCGATTCGGTATATCGTTGATCAGAGCGTTGAATGGGGAACAGAACATCGTAGAATGCTCCTACGTCAGATCTGATGTTACAGCGGCTAAATATTTCTCGACGCCTATTCTGCTGGGCGTAAGTGCGATTTATAAACGACGAAACGCGTATTCGTATGCAAAATATTATGTTCTCGTTGCGATTTCAGAAACAAGGAGTTGAGAAGAATCTCGGTCTTGGAACGCTTAACAGCTACGAGAAGAAACTCTTGGAGGAAGCTATTCCAGAACTCAAGAAGAATATTCAGAAAGGAGAAGATTTCGTGAACAAGAAGTGAATACTGGATATCGAGACACTAGATAGAGGCGTGATCAATAACAATCGAAAAGAAATCGAAGACTCAGTATTTGTTGTTGAAAATGTTTGCGTTGTACGCAAACGAAGAGATAATTAAAAAAGGTTTAATCCTTTATAAATAGATGAACTTACATCGTGTACAGTGTAGATAAAAGTAAAACTGATTTGTAATCAACAATGAGTAAAGAAACGTACAAAACCTGAAAGGCAGAAAGGAACATTTTATTATCTAATAAATAATACTCATGTTTAAGTCTTATTCAAAGATAAAACAAATATCGAAACGTTAAAATGTGATGTAGCTAAGTTAAAAATAAACGCCTTTTGATCAGAAACAAAATTATTTTCATTATTTCCTTTACCATTATTCTATCATTTTTATTAGCATTTTATATGATAAAAGGTTATCATTTGTCAACATGATGGAAACATATTCGTTAAAGGTATGAGTAATATACGCATTACTATATTACCAACAGTTACACAACAAATCTCTGGTACACTGTATTCTAAATCAAAATAAACAATAATTTGGAGAGAACCGAAGCCGACACATTCAGTTCAAAGTCACCCGTGTATTGAAAAGGTACAACGGTTTGATTGTATCTATCTCGTAGAAAATTTGTTACCTTTAAAATGTTAATATTAACTTTATTACTCCACGAACTCACTGTACGTAAACGTTAAATATAAAAGACAAAGTGACAATAGAGAAAATAGTCATGGCTAAGGGGAAAAGTTACAAGAGATCAAAACGGAAACAAAGATCGGAATCGTCTGAAAGACTTTTGGAGCAACGTTCTCCGGAGTCGGTACTTTGCGAATCGCAACAGTTAGAGTTGTCATGCTACGATAATACTAGCCCGGAGATTGTACCCAGACTTAGGCGAAGGAAACTGGATCTGAATTATTCGGAGAAAGATGATGTAGAAAGCGACAGTGAAATTCAAAAGGAAGCAGCGTTAATTGAAGTGAAGCAGGTAGAAAAAGAGCTAAGGCAAGAGATCGATGCACCTGTAGAGAAGTGCTTTTTATTAGATAAAACTGTGTCAATTGACACTGACACTGATTTTCGCTCTGACAAGTCAGCACATAACTTAATGTGTAGATATGTATCAGAACCAGTACAGTTTTCTAATTTCAATTCTGATGTGGAGTCGCAAAATCACGAGTTTAACTGTTTTGTAAGTGAATTTCAATCAGCTATGTCTGCGTGCGAACCTGTTAGTCAGTTTGCAGATGAGGATAAGACTAATGAGTATTGTAAGAAATGCAATGGAGAAGAGGATCAAGGTGTCAGATTTGAAATAGTGAATGAGAAGACCTTGCAAGACGCGGATAATAATTCTGTTACTGCTAACTGGAATGATTGCAGGGGAGTTATTTCATATTTACAACAATTAAATGATTTAAAAATACAAGCGAGGGAATGCATTACAAGTTCACAAGAGCACACTAATAAACGTCCTTTCATGGACGAAACTAACAAAGTGGACGATGTACAGGAATACATAGAGATAGGAAAAAATGGGATGAAAATAAGAGTTTGTTCCACCACGCCTTGCTGTAGCTCTCAACCTCCTGCTAAAAGATGTAAAACTACATTACAATTTGACGATGAAGAGGACATTGAACAATTTCGAAAACCAGCTGTTTCTACCCCAGTTAATGATCTCATGTCAGGAGAGAAAAAAAATGTTAAAAATTCATATTCTTCTAATTCACCAAGTACAAAGACAAGTTGGGATACCCGCACACCCGAATTACCAATTGTTTCTACTCTGGATTTACCAACTGTCTTAGATTCTGGTGACTGTAGTAGGAGTCTGCAAGAAGTAATTCGTTTAATTAAAATCTTCTTTAGGTAGTATTCCATTCTAAATGAAAAATTGATAAATTTCGTTTTTAATTGCAGCTCAAACAAAGGACAGAATTCTGTAAAAAATGTACATGCTCCAGTTTTCAACAAGATAACGAATCACAACAATCTCGAAGTTTTAAAGAGCCAATACTTAAAGCTGTCTTCTTATGTGTCTGGTTGTTGAAGAAACTGGGACGTGTGTTTAAAAAAGTAGGTACGCATCATTTTGTTTAACAAATAACTTGTACTAATGACTGACTAATTGTCTTAGAAATATGGATGGTTGAAGAAGAACGTTTCGGTATCTTCTTCAAAAAAACATGTACTTAAACTTGAAGAACTCAATCAGAGTATGATAATGTTGCGTTCAGAGAACATGCAAATGATTAATACCTTCTTGGAAAAAGTGAATCAACTAACTATGGAGATTTCTCAGGTAGGCAGGTGTTACTAGTATGGGAAATAAATTCTTTCGGAAAATAAGTATCTAGTTTTTTCACCATTGTATATAAAAATTAATTTTCGTCGCAGGTGCGCGCCAGTAATGCCGCTGCCTTGGATGCTTTAACTGCAGAGGTCGGTATTTTGCAGGATGTCAGCAGGAAGCTGGCTGAAAATAACGAAACACTGATGCAGGAATTAAAGAAGTTACACAAGACATTAGAGGACACGCGAACTAGGTCTCCCAAACCTCCAGCTCCTCTGTTGATGCCGTCGATTTCGAAATCATCTTTGCCAGCATGTGCTCCTCCTCCTCTTCCTCCGCCTCCACCTCCGCCGCCACCTCCTCCACCGCCGCCACCTTTATCGTTCTTGTCCCCGGCGCAACCGATCACACCTACCACCCCGAAGAACGGTAGAAGCGCCAGGGCGCAGTCGAGAAAATGCTCGACGCCTCTATTTAATAGGCCAGCAATAACTGTCGAGGATTTGTTGAAGGTGACCCTAAAAAAAGCACCAGAGAACGTTAAGGTAATTACTAGAATTGTCGCGGTCGCATTCGCTAATTGGAATATGAGAAGTGGCCCAGAGATGTGTTCATGTGTGATCTAAAAATTTAAGCTTATATTTTAGTCATATAAAATACCAGCTAATATTTGAATATCTGATACAAAGTAACCGCGGCGACTTTATCAAGTTCAAGCGTTAAGATTTAAAGAGGAATGTTTTAAGATCCACTCGCTTGTTAGAGTGACACAATTTTCAGTCGCGTTAATTGTTTCCCAGCCTTCGTTGCCATTCAGGCGGACACTTAGGGGGTTATTTAAAAGTCTCAAGGCAATCTGCGTAAGTTAAAAAATAACGCGCTATAAAATGAATTTGTTGCGTCGTTCTTGTAAAACCCTTAGAGCTTTCCAACAAATATAAATAAATCATTCTCATCGACTTTGAACCCAGTGTCAATTTAACAAAAATAAAAGTTGAATTCTGTGTCTTCCTTCAATCTTGCAGCTCATCTACAAAACATCCAACCTGTGTAGGGTTTACAAAGATAATTAAAGGAGAAAATATGAATTTCAGGACAACAGAAGGAATACTATACCAGGACCAAGGGGACCAGTGGTTTCTTTGGACATGCTGCGTAGCGTAAAACTAAAGTCTGCCAGGCGCAGAACGACTGACCAAATAATGAGATCTCCGAGAAGTGCTCGCATGATCAAATCGAGAACTGGACCAAGTCTCAGTTTGTCTCCAATCACAAGAGGAGGGGATAACACGTTGGAACGAATCCTGAAACAGGTGGATGTTAGTAGGCGTAGACCAAGGCGTTTGTTATCGAGCGCGTCGAACTTTCGCGACATCGCTATCGCTAGAGATAAACACCTGCAGAATTCCGATGCAAAAAATGTCAACTCGCAATCCATGATTGCGTAGCCGCGTTGTAAAAATTTGTTAATTAATTGACAAGACTATAAATAGTGCAACGTTAGCGAATAAGGATACATTTTATATAGTTGATTGACATTACTCGATATGTACAGACTGGATCACCTAACACATCGATATACTGGTCAAAATAATCAGAGGATTTAGGCAATTAAGTAGAATTAAATATGTATCAGGTTTGAATAAAAGCACGAAGCAGATTAATTTTCAATTATTTTGAGCAGTGTGTTAATGTTACAGAAAGTTTCGTTAACCTTTTATGTTAAGAGAAGCAATACATGTGGCAATTGCAACGAACATATTCCATGGAATTATAATTTGATGTAGAGCAACAAGATAATTGTATTTTACAGACTTACAGTGCGTAGGTCGTAATAATGCATATATTTAATTGTTGTTAACACTGTCTCTTTCTAATATACATTCAATTATAATTCTATAGAACATATTAGATACCGTTTTATTGTATGGATTTTGTAGCATCGGTAGTGTTTAAAATAATGTACAATCTAATGTTGGGTGACTCACTCTGTACACAATACTGCGATACAAAGAAAACGCCTTGAACGCTTAATTTTAATTTCCCCAACTAATGAACCGATATTTAATAAAGTAATTAACATTAATAAATATCTGAATAGAGAGTTGTAATTACTTTATTTGTAGCTTTCACGTGTGTGGTTTTACAGAAAAAGGTCGTATCCGGTGTAATCGCATTGATTGTAGTAGAACAGAGCGTGAAAACGCATGCGAATCCAAAAAAAGACAGATTTAGCCCCTCCTCCAAATGACGATAAATTTCGATATCCAGGTCTAATTATTCGCTCGTGAATTGGGTTAGCGACAAGATGGAATGATCCGAAGATAATTACAGATACAACTAATATTATTATACAGAGAGACAAGAGAGGCAAATAGTACATCTGGCAAGAGATGGAATAATAGATGTGTCTTTATAAAAATCGACTAAGCACGCACAACGATACTGGATAAAGGATAAAAAGCGGTCTCAATCGATACACCGATCGTCTATCTTCTTCGATAACTCCTACGGACAACTCAGATATCGATGACTACCTATAATTTTATTTTTAGCCGGAAACACTACGTTTTCTTATTTTTTTCATTTTTATTGTTTGAGTCACGCTATATCGTAGACGACAATAATATTATCGCGTTGGGCTGCTTCATCTTGTTTTTAATCCATCGTGTAAGCAAGTAATTGGATGAGGTATCTCACAGTTTATCGTCGTTTGGAATTCACTACGCCATTCGTTGCCGCTGACAAGTTTTTATTGTACCTAAATTTTCCAAGACTTGTCGCTCGTACGCGTGGCGTTTAATGCACGTTACACGTATCAACTCATAGCCGATGGTTCCGGTTTTTTTCCTTATGCTCTCACTGTTCCTCCATCCTTTTTCATACAGTTCCCATTACCTTCGTATCTATCTCCCACGCGATTTTAATTGCTTCGAACTCTCTTCGACGATACAAACTGTTCTTCAAAACTGTTCTCTCCAATATCGCTTAGAACGATTCGCATCAATCGGTTTTCCACGATACTCTAATTTACGCTCTTATAATTATTCGCATATACTTACTTACGGTGCCGTTGATATTACTTTGAGTTATTCTTTGTAACGTACTTTATAACATGATTATCAATTTTTATCGTTTTTAATACCTAAATACAGGGGCACGATGCACCCCGATTTCTAGGCAGAGCTCGATACTGCGCGTTCCCTTCGCCTTTTTACGTTAATACACCTCGCTTTTTTGCTGCACGCTTACACGAATCACGATCATCCTCATCGCCATTGCAAGAAAATCGTACGAGTCCCAAAAATTCGCACGGTTCTGCTACCAGTATACAGTGGCGGTCAGCAATTTGTTGATAACTCTAAAGTGTAAAGTTTGTCCAACTCTTGGTTTCTACGCTAAAGGAATTATCCCTTGGTTATTTACGTATTTACGAGTTAAATAATGGTCGATCTAAACGATAGAAGTTCTCGATCGGGCATATTACGTAGCAGAAGGTTAGTTTCGTCGCGGATACATCAATGTTGTGTTTGCAGAAGTTGGCGTCGAAAATTTCTGACCGTCACCGTCTACTCTAACGAATAAATAAATGGTCGATGTCGTATCGCTAAGCTTACCTCGTTAACATGCGCAAACGAATTTCGCGTGAGACTAACGAACAAATCGTCTAAAGTCGCTGGAATGTTTAGAAACGGAAGTCGCCGGAAATGGTTCATCGATAAAAAGGTGAACGGACGCCACGGGCAGATATCAACCAAGATACAGTGGAATCGAGGAGAGTGATAGCGAAAGTGAGCGCGGGTGAACAAAGTCGGGATACAATCGTTTATTCTGTAATTCGTTATACCACAGCGATCGTTTATAGTTTTACACAATGGGGGGGCGTATGAAAAAGTACAACCACAATTACAGACTAGCTAGACAGCTACTTGTTTCCTTTTCATGTTTTTTTCGTGAAACGTAATTTTTTTTTTGTTTGTTTTAAAAAAAGCTCATCTACCACAATATGTTCTTTTCCATGCTTCTCGTAGATTAAAAAAAAAAAAAAAATAAATTCTCACTCTCGTCGCAGAGGAGTGCAGAGAAGTGAGTGAAAAGAACGTCCGACGCGTCGAAGATGATACTGTTTATTTCGCTCGGTTTCGAATATATATTTATTTCAACGCAAAATTTCATTCGCGAAAGCCAGACTCTCTCTCTCCTCTTTCTTTCTCGGGCCATACTGATGTTATTGCATTAAGTACGACGCTTTCGCGTAAGCGCATTTCCATAAATTCTTTTAACGACACTACACGAAAACTCATGCTCCAACTATGTATGAAATTACTTGAACCGGACTTCGTTCGGAAGTACATTCGTAATATCTTATACAGAAAGCAGAAACGAAGACACGTGGTTGGCGACCGTGACTGTATACGCCAGGGCAGACAACCACGTCCCTTCGACCTGAGGAGAATTTATCCTTGGATTGTTCCTCCATGGATAAACAGATGATTTACACTCGATTTACACGCATACAATTAACATCGTTATTTATTATAGTATGCGAGAACGATCATGCGCGCAGTAAAAAAGCGGGGAAGAGGACGAGGAGGAGATTGATTTAGGAGGGTAAACAAACGAACACAATAATGCACTTCGATCGACGTCGAGCATCAGCATGTTTCGCTATTTGGTGAAACGTATGGGACATCGTTAATTCATTCTCACTCACTGAAACCGATAAAAGTGAGGGGATCGGATCGGTCCCGATGGACTGGCGCATACTTCTCTCTCTCTTTCTCTCTCTCTCTCATTTTGTTTTTTTTTATTATGGATGACATATACGCAGTCGGTCGGCGTCCACTCGACACAGGTTCTCGACATCGTCCACGTAATTTTTCGATCGGGCATGCACAAGTGTAAAGACAGCATTTTTATCTTCTCGATACGCGAAGAAGGCAAAGAATAGTGCCTCTCTAAATGCTTTTTGCAGTCTCTCTATTACCGCAGGGTGCGTGTCCTTTGCTTGTTACTTTCTGCGTGCTCCGTAACTCAATGCGTGTTATCGAATGATTTTTTTTTCTGTTTGGAGTAACCGTACGTGCGTGCTTAGGGTCACGCAATCGCTAAAGATCTCCCCTTCCCACCCCGAACTGCCACCTGCTGAATTGTTTTCTTTTGCTTACAAGTTATTAAGAGTTTTTTTGTTTTCTTGTGTCTCAGTTTTATATGCGCAATGTAACACTCACTACAGTTAGAGTTACGATACGTCCTGATCTTCCACGTCTTGCAACTGCTCCTTCTGTTCACCCTCTCCTGAAAAAAATGATTTCGTTAGCAGCCACAGTTTCATTAACGCACCAACAATTTATAACGATGCTATAACTGTCTAACTTTTGGGTATCGAAAGTATTGATACTTGAATGCGCAGGGAAGGAGTAAGTTGCTCACCAGGTGACTTTATGGTGCAAGGACGTATTGAAAAGGGTGTGTCTGTATTCATGCATTGGTGGAAGCGGCCGCAGCCTCATTTTCGCGATCGGCGTCAAACTCTAAATTACAAAGTAATGATTCTTCGCCCGGAAATACGCGATTTCGAAAGTACTATTTAAAATCTAACAGGACTAGAGTACCATGTCGACGCAGGGCTGGATTAAGGAATGGACTTTAGGGGCTACGACCCAAGGTCTGTAGAAATTAATTTGAGGCAATTTGATGAAACATAAGAATGAAACGCTATAAACATCTGATATCTTTGTAGTAAACAACGGATTTAGTATCTGTAGCCCGGGGGTCTAAAAAATCTTAATCCGGCGCAAGTTCGACGTAATGATAAAGCTTTTCAAACAAAGATTCACCGCAAGTTCGTCGACTCTATCCACAGAGCTGTGTATCTGTGTGAAAAAAATCTAATACAACGAAAAGATTTTATCGCGCTACCGCGATACATATTATTGATCGTGGTGACGGGCGTTTCTACGGCCTAGTGGGAGCGTTTCAAAAGCTTCTAAAACTTTTTCGCGAACACGAAACCTCCGTAGCAGCAATATACTAACCGTCTCCTTGCATATCCGACGTCCAGAGAGTAAGGTTGTCCCTGAGGAGCTGCATGATGAGGGTGGAATCCTTGTAACTCTCCTCGGATAAGGTGTCTAATTCCGCGATCGCGTCGTCAAAGGCTGCCTTCGCCAGGCGGCACGCTCTGTCGGGGCTATTGAGAATCTCATAATAGAACACAGAGAAGTTGAGTGCCAATCCTAAGCGGATGGGATGAGTCGGTGGCAAATCTGTCATAGCAGTGTCGCTGGCTGCTTTGTAAGCAACGAGGGAATTCTCTGCCGCCTCCTTCCTGTCGTTACCAATGGCGAATTCGGCTAGGTAACGGTGGTAATCGCCCTTCCTATAATAACGCAAAAATAACAAACAAATAAAATGTATACCTTCGAAAATTAGTATTTAAATAAAAATGAGCAACATTTTGTAGGACACGCCATTGCAGTCAGCAACTTATCATGTCGATACAAAATGTGCTGTATGAGTACTTGCAGCAGTGAACTCGTTATACTAGCATAAACAAAAATTTGCATAGACACTTGTGTGCTTCATTAATTCCTTAAAACAATTAAAAGATCGTACGTTCAAGAGATCTTATTGCTCTATGAGATACAAATATAACTGTACTAAATAATTACTGCTCTAATTTCTCTTCAAAGTAATTTCACTCATTTACATTAATACTTGACGTATCGTGTACGCCTTTAATGAATTCTCTTTCACCATTAATTTATGGTACACTAGAAATCATTTCGAGATTTTATACTGGTCGAAGAAAGCCACTTTCGGGGCCTCTTCTAAAAATAAGCGAAAACTTTATCCAACACAAAAGTGAACGGAACACGGAAGCAGACTCTCGCGAAACATGTATTTTTATGAACATATTTTTCCATAGAGTTCACGAACCAGAAGTACCCACATATTGTTTAATCGAATTAATATTAATGTTCATCGTAATATGAAATTTAATAAAGTACTGACACGGATATTGCTTTATTTGCATTTCAGTAATAACTTTGTGGGAAATATGATATTATTACTAGTCCGCTCAACCTGGAATTAAATAGTACTGATGAAATTAGTATATAACTGTACAATAGAAATGAATTTTTGAAATTAATCACTATTTATGTGTTACATCCGGAACGTGGTAATTATCCTTGCGGAAGGATTGGGCCAGGCAGCGGGATGTTTAAAGAAAAACAATAAGTCAAAACCAGTGGCCGAAACGGGACGTTCTTCCATACTACTGGCTACTCTCAAACTAAACAGTACAAGCAGAAATCTGCTTGCTATCGCTAATAACGACTGATTTTCAGGAAGCAAATAAATAAATAAATAGCATATATATAATAAATAAAGAGCATGGTCTAACGTAATTGCACGTTAAACGTTTTGCGTAATACAATTAAACCATGCTATACTGTTAATCGTTTGCTTCTTTAAATTTTGAAAGGTGTCTTATCCTTTACATACCCATTATTGCATAATCCAATTGTAGCATGAGATATACTCTTGGAAGCAATTACAGGTCTGTGATACAATTCTAAGAAAAACAAAGCGTTGACTTAAAGAACAATGAAGTAATTCGAGTAAGCGATCCTCTAATTACTTTGAGTAGTGTATTACACGTTACAAAGGGTATGCAAACGTATCTTAAGATTAAAGCGACTCTTTGGTCAAATTTAAAGCAATCGAGAAGCGATTGGGAGGACTAGTTTCTAAGGTAGAGAATGATAGTTCTTAAAACATAGCGAAGTTGCTTACATTTTATAATAGAAGACTCTAGATTCGCCGGTGGACGCACACGGTATCAGATGCTGATCCAAAACCCCGAGGATATCGGCGCAGATGTCTTTGAGTTCTTTTTCTACTTGAGATCGGTACTGACGAATCATCTCCAGTTTCCCCTCGGCGCCCTTGTTCTCCTCCTTTTGTTCGATGTTCGAGATTATTCTCCAGGAAGCTCTCCTCGCCCCGATTACGTTTTTGTATGCGACAGAGAGGAGATTCCTCTCTTCGACGGTCAACTCCAGGTCCAGCGAAGCGACCTTCTTCATCGACTCTACCATTTCTGCAAATTACGCCGACGAACATAGTCAATAACACTGTCAATAACAGTGCCATTAAATTTAAAACCATCCAAAATTATAGATAAACAACAGAACAGAATTAATCAATTTTTGCCATTACTCCATTAAATACTTATTATTTATACGCGTATACATCTAAGTTTAATTTGTTTTATGTCATATCATTTTGTTTTGCCATAAGCTTTTTTTTCCTCATTCCCTCTTTCTTCTCTTTCTTGGAGTACAAAACAATAACAAAGACGGGTTAATTTAATATAATATTATAAGATATATTCAGATGTAAATGCAACATATACCAAATATGCAATTGTGTTATTTAAGCATTAAGAATAATTAAGAGATAAGTTAGATAAGTAAGACTACATTTGAAAGAGTTATATTTTTATATCACAAAGCTATGTTTGTACCTTCATATTAAGGAGATGTATGTCTCAGGAAATGTGTAAACAGTCCATTAGGACTACACAACGTTTAAATAAAGAAAGAAAGCGTATACATCTCGTTTGGATGGAAGTATCAAACTTGACGAAGAATATTATGCGAGATCATGGTAAAGTAATAAATTGGAAATGACCTATCGATTATTAATACGTAGCTACCCCTGTGTGAATATATTATTAGTTTCATCTGAGATAGTGGAGAGCCTTTGTGCGAGAAAAACGAGCGTACAGGCATGTATTAACCCGCTGCCCCTTGAACTTTGCGAGGAAGTTGGTTACTATTATGTATTTATTATCTACAGGTGTGCAGCATTCGATGATAATGATATCGACCAAGATACACGTGCTTCGGTCTGCGTCGCATTACGCGTATGAACTGCGAAAAATTCGATCAATGGTTTGTACAAATATTTCAGCGTTCAAAAATTCTTCCGATTCGATTCGTGTAAAGTTTCAAAATAAACCATACTGTACACAAGTTACTGGAAGGTAAAACTTTCGAAAATCAACGATACTTTCTGTAGTAAGCATAACAAGCTACAATTACTGTTGTGAAACTTTTTCGACCACGTGTTTGTAAACATATATCAAGAATAACAAGAATACTTTAATGCCACGAGTCCTATTAATTCGAAACACGGTTGTGTACAAATCCAGACGAAAATTATTACAAAATCGATGAAAATAGTTGCGTTTTATTTATGGACGGTGTCGAAATCCGGGGTCCCACGTCAAGTTCGATAACCGAGTGAAAAAGAGTTATTACGGAGGCGTGAAGTAACGAGACAGATTAAACGGTCATGGTATCAGCATTTACGTCCGGAATACTCGGTCTTCGTCTTTCCTTTAAAATTCCTTTAGTCCCTACCAAAATGAGTATCTTCAAAGACCTGGAATAACAAATTCGCTTCGAGAATATATTGGGCTGTCTGGAAAGTCCATGCTGATTTTTAGTAGGCGATATAGGTCTGAATATATCGGAATGGCTGAAAACAAATAAAATGTGTACATTACTTAAGAGGTGGAAAGGTTGTGAAACAAAATGGTACATATATATATATTATTTATATTACCATTATATATATATATATACATACATACATACATACATACAAATATACATATATATATATATATAAGTTCATGCCTATTTTTAAGAAAAAGGCATATTTGAATTTTGATGTATATTTTTTGAATTATATATATATAAATTTCGGAATATATATAAATATATAATCGAATTAAAATTAATTATATATACATAAATTCAATAAATATACATCACAATTCAAATATGCCTTTGAATTTTTCTCAAAAATAGGCATGAACATGTATGTATATACATAAATTCAATAAATATACATCAAAATTAAAATATGCCTTTGAGTTTTTCTTAAAAATAGGCATGAAGATATGTATATATATAAATTCAATAAATATACATCAAAATTCAAATATGCCTTTGAATTTTTCTTAAAAATAGGCATGAACTTTCCGGACAACCCAATATAACAGAAGAAACAAGTACCTCGTCGACTAAACCAAAATTTAAATATTCGAACGCAAAGAACTCTCAGCTTTAAAATGGTGAATTACTATAGTAAAAGCGACCAGAGAAGGACAGTATTTTATTCGAATAGATCCCAGATCCTTTGGGAAACATTTAGGCCATATAATTGCTTGCCATATACGAGACAAGATATAATTCCGTAATTCAAATTCTAATTAATCGCACAACCTGTAACAATTGAAAAGTTTATTTATATTTTACTCGTAATCTTTATCTAGACAGGAATTTTGCCCATCTCTGCGTGCGAGCTCGTCAAAGCCAAGTCATATTGGGTTGTCCAGAAAGTTCATGCCTATTTTTAAGAAAAATTCAAAGGCATATTTGAATTTTGATGTATATTTATTGAATTATGTATGTACCATTTTGTTCCACAACCTTTTCACCTCTTAAGGAATGTACACATTTTATTTGTTTCCAGCCATTCTGATATATTCAGACCTGTATCGCCTACTAAAAATCGCCATGGACTTTCCAGGCAGCCCAATATAATTCCAGGGGTATCGCGATGAATGTAATACTCAGCTCGCAGGTGATTAATATTTATCCTCTTCTCGATGTCGTTATGCTAAAATCAAGAGAAAGATCAGGGTGGTATTTACGTGGAGATGAAACTCAAGTTCATGGTGGTTCCGGGGCGGGAATTACGGCGAACGTGGTATATCCGTGACGGAGGTGTACAGAAACGTAGGATATAGGCGAGCACAGATCAATACTTTCCTTCTGCTATGGCCCCCTCTTCTCCCCCTTCCATCTTCCCTCTGTCTCTCACCCCTTACCGTGCTCACCCTCCGCTAGCAATCCCTCTTTCTCTCTCGCAACCCTCAAATTTGCCCACCGCCCTTCCTTGTCTCGTCATCCCGGGAGAGTCGCATCGCCTCCTCTCCCTTCCGCCCTGTCATTCTTCACGCTCGGCGCTCGTTTTCACCCAGAGGATCATGCATGCACGTATTTCCACTCTTTAACCCTTCGACCAGTGGGTTTTCCTAGTGCTAGAAAAATCTCGAACTTACAATGACATCCCCGACGCATAAAAAAGAAAACTACCGTGTAGCAACGCGTCCAACTATCGACGTTAACAAATTAATGGCGGCTGTTACATTGATTGAGAATTAAAAGCATACATTTGCGTTCGTAGCACGGTAAAGGCATGACGTAAATACACGTTTGTACTGGCCAAAGAGTTAACACGGCATGCCTACTCGATTAACATGCCCACGCGGCGACGAATTTATGAAAAGAAGCTCCTTGGGATGAATGCCAGGCGGCTGTCGTTGGTCTCTCTTTGCTCGCTTTATTCTGCTTCATTGGTTAGTCTTCCTCGATCCTCGGGAGCGTAAAACGCGATTTCTGGCCGCTCCTCGCCATAATCTACCTCAAAACTGTTTTCCCGGGCAGAGATTGGCAAAAGCCTCATCTGGATAAACATTTCAAATAACGAATGAGAAGACGGGGCGAAAACAAGCTCTTCGGTCCATTATTTGTTCAATAATATACATCACATTCAAAATCCTTACGAATACAGCAGATAAATCGTTAAACGTTGCTTCTGGTCATCCATTATTCGAGTGAAATTTTGTCCAATCTCTGTCTTCCAAGTTTGTCTACTTTACCAACGTACAGATTCATAAATCAAACGAGCCTTGAACTTGTCGGTGCTGTCGAAAAAAATGATACGACCCACGAGCATCTCACTCGAACGTAATGTATTCTTCAAACGCGACTTCAAGAGAGAAAGAGAGGAATTGAACGAAACTTACGCACGAGGTAGATTTTGTTCACGCAAATGTCAAGCGTTTGCTAGCTTCATAGTTTAATTTGCTAGCTAGATCGAGAAACGCTCGCTGCGTAAAATATTTCTACCGAGAATCTCGAAGAGCGAGATGCGAGAAACGATGAGATTTGATGGTTCCCCTTCTACAGCGTCGATATTCCCCACTACGAGCTGCTTTCGCCAGGAGCGAGTAAAAATTGTCTACGGGCCGAAATTACAATGGACAATGTATTGCGTAATGAACGATGAAAACGCCTACGAAAGTACGACACCGGTTTACAGGGATCGAGAAGAATCGCAGGTCGAAACCGTATTTCGTCGGCTGGATAGATCGGTCTGTCTGGTCGATCGGCCAGAATGATTTCTCTCTGGTTTCAAGGCCAAATGCCACGAGCAGAGCACGCGTTACTACGTGTCTAAGAAGTAACCCGGCAGCGATTGGTAAGTATCGTGCCGTGTCTATGCGTCACACGCGTCGGTGAAGGACCGACTTGCCTGATTATCTGCCGAGGGCCCCCCTAAAGTAGCGAACAGCACGCCTAGCAACGGCGTTGACCAGCTTTCCGACGAAACGAGACTTCCAAAACGACCAAACGGTTTCTCCTAGCTCCGCGACCAATCTTTTCGTACGGATCTAAAGAGTTCTCGGAACGTGACAATATCCAGCAGCGCGGTGACAGAAGCTACGAGCAAGCCCAACCCTTTAAATAAAGTAACACCGGTTAGAAACCGGCGATTCGATTCACGCCACCGTTGCAGATTAGTCGTATTTGACGTTTCCGCGACTTTTGACAGATCCAATGAGAACCCGATCGCAGTTTAAGGTTCTCGGTTCTCAGAGGAGCTCGGAATTATATCAAGCGAAATCGCGAATGCTAGAGGATCGCGATCCACGAGGACGGCGGTCTACCTCCTTTCTCTTTGTGACCGTGCACCTCTGTCTGTCCGATTTCGTGGATTTCATTTTGGCGCAGGCCGGGTCCTTTCCCGGAAAATATCCACTCACCGTCATAGCGCTCCGCCTGCTCCGCCAATTTCGCTTTGTAAACGTTGTCCTCCCGTTCCGACATCTTGGATGCTCGTGGATTTCACGGGTAGACGAAGGGTTTCAGGGAAATCGCACGAAATACTCGTTTCACTGAAATACGTACACCTCGTCGTACAGCCACTCGCAAGCTCACTGACCAAGATGGCGGCGCCCGCCAACAATCGAAAGCAGTTCCCAGTTTCGCGCAGCCTCTGCAGACACTCCACTCGCCATGCGCTACCCGGCGTGTATTACTACGCGTGACGTCATCCGTCGTTACCGACGCTACGCGCATGTCGGTTAAATTCGCCGAATATCCGGTAACGGAGCTGAGAAAATTTCATTTGAAATTGAAATAAGAAATAACGTTACACTCATTCGACCGCAATAATTATATCGAACCGAATTTAATATCGGCTTTCTAGTAATAGCCACTCTATCGTATTTACGGAATTTCTGTTATCGAATACAACAGAGAAGTATTCGTACAAATTCGCCCTTCCCGGTTTTTTTTACATTTCTCGATTATTTCAGGCTTTTGCAAATCTATAAATATAACAAAAGAATTAGCAACGTTATTGCAGAATACTCCTGATAGTGGTTCAAAGCTTGTCAAATGTTTCGCTTCTAATAGTCGAAACTTTGTTTCTAACCAAAAAGTAGATTAAACAAAATATTAATTTTATAAAATTTGATGAGCATGCGATGGGAAATTCGTCTCATTGTCAGCTTGTAGCCAATGAAATTATTATCCTTTTTAGATAGTCGGATTGCATAACTATAGAAAATATACAATAACAAGTACTTTGTACAAATTTGAAATGGCAACGATAAACACGTTCTAATTTGGGGAAATTTGATACGTGAACAAAATATCTATCGATCGATTACTTCATTGTACTCAACAAAATTCTAGTATTTTCAAAATTATAACGTGCAAGGTAGTCATACAATGAAAATAAAGTTGAAATAATACTTCAATACCGCTAAGTTCCAAAGTGTTCAAGAAAACTGTGGCAACGAAAACAGCGTATCTAACGCCTCGTGTCGCTGATTACGATAAATAACGAATGTTAGAATATATTTCGCTTGGACGTCATAAAATCGATGACGCACAATGGCTCGTCGGAACATGGAACTAGAAACACGGAACTAAACACGATGAAACAAAAATACTTTGACAAAATAATTCGTTACTTACGACAAAATGTTTCATCGACGCTCGAATCAAAGGACGTTTAATGGCGAGAATTTTCGTGCTAACAGGAAATTGATTTGACTCGTCTAGTATCGGAAAAGAACTAAGGAACAGTTAGAGTAGAAACTTCGCGCGCGTGGTATATGAAATCAAACTAAATAAAAGTTCCAGGCTTAGTTTCGCAACGCGTGAAATAATAATTGAAGATTTTCAACGACGATAACTAAGTGGATCGATCGTTGGGTAATAATAAGTATTTCACGGTAAACGTTACCCGTTCAAGATCTTTTTTTTAATTTGTTACAATAAATCAATACAATTTGTTCGATGGAACAAAAGGCTACGGTTATTTATCGTATAAATAATTGCACCATTTGTGCGACCAACGGGTGTTACATAGGAGATGCCGAAAGGCAATCATGTGAATGCTACAAAGATATTTTCGTTTTCTTTTTTCATTTTTTTGTAGCGAAGCATTTGTATTTTATCGTTCCACACGAATAGCTAATGTACAAGCACTATATAATCCAAACGTTTGTTCTATTCGCCTTATCGTAGTTTCTTTAAATTATTTTATTTTTATAGTTAATTTGTATTTATATGTATACAGATATATCCGATTATTATCAACTATTAAAATTATAATACAGCCAAATACTTAATCGTAACAATCATTGTAAACACTGTTTGCAAGCTAGATGTTCCGTTCAATATCGTCCTACACAGAGTGGAATTATATAATTGTCAATATACAAACATTATGAACAGAACAACTGTACGATGTGCTCATAAGAGGGATATACAATGGGTTTTATTAATTATCATATGTACATATACGGGCATACATGCATACATACATACATACATACATACGTACGTACGCAAAATCATTCGCGCTCAATTGCGCGCTTTGTACCTGTGTATGAATGTGTGCGTGTCTACATACTGTAGTTTGGAAAAGGATTTAGTTTGTAATGACTGGTTTTCTTCGAGTTCTCAAGTGTTCTTGGAAAAGAACAACTTTTTACAATTTATGAGCTCTCCGGTGTGACATTAAATTCTCTTTACACTCTTCTTACATTAACATCGATTATACTTTGTAACATTAGCTCGACGGAGTGTATTAGTAATTAGGCTAGTATAGGCAACCAGCCTAAATTCGTGGAACATTCAGTGTCTACATCTGCACGGAAAATCGCAAAAATTTTGAAGCGTGCCCCATTACCACCAGTTTCTTCTTTCTCACATATGGACGCTACGGTACGCCCGGCTGTCGTTATAGATATATAGATCATCGAGTATGTTGAAACAATTGCCTCAACGCACAGAACTCTCCTCGTTGTTACAAACGCTTTATCCACAGGAACATTTTCTTCATAGCGGTTACAGATTGTCGCATCAGCGTAACGAATGCCGCCTCTTATCCAATCGTTTTCGTGTAAAGGCTAAGACGTGGCAGTCGAGTGAACAGTCTGGCCGCAACACACGTGTAAAATGACCAATGTGAAAAAACGCGTCGTCTACTGTATCTATTTTAAAATAATTCAATAAGGCTTTTAGACACATACAACGCGGTTACTTCTTATTTTACTGACGTACTCAACAATACTATTACAAAATTTTCCTATAGTTTTTTTTCAATCATTTAAATATCCCCAGCATCGTATCAAGCATCGAAAATACATTTTTAATAGTCTATGTAAGTACTTTCCGCGATGGATACGTAATAGCCATTATGTCGGACAGCTATGGCAATTTCTCAGAGTTGGTGTTTACGATCGATCTCGTTAGAACTTACAATCAGTACCGTTTCTATAAAAAGATTCGGTACATCTAAATTCGTTTGGAAACAAATTATGAATACTGCATTAGCATTAAGTGGATTCTCGTGATTGACTTGAACTCCCCAGTTAATTGTAGTTTTGATCAACATCGATGTTTCTGTCATAAAAATCATTGATTTTATTGCTATTTGAATTTGAAACCGAAGTAACAGAAACTCCTGCAGCTTATTTGGTTATTAATAGTATCTGGATTTCTTTGTGAATGTATTATTAAATATGTTCAGCCTAGCGGCAGAGCCTGATGACATGTACAGAAAATTTTTTAAATCTATACAAAAATTGTATGCAAAAGCATTAGTCGAGCCATGTGGACTGAATATAATAATGTTCTGATTGTTTAGAAAAAATGGGCGAATGAGAGGGATGCAGTGGTAATATAGACAGAAGGATGTGTAGAACAATAGGGGCAATGATATACTACAAAACGTTCGTCTTATGTGTCAGAATGCCAACATTGAACAGTTCATTGGAAGAAGGTACTGACTAAACCATGTCCCCTAACAGCCCCACTATCACGTCGGCATATTTTAGAAGCAATGATCTCCGAAAGTGATTTCTAATATCGACTATCTTCACTTTAAATGAATCCAAACATTTTTGCACTGTATATTGGCGGTCACATTATTAATTGATATATTTATATAATAAGCTAAAATATGCTCGGGCACCGTGACCAATCACCTTTACTCTTACACTCCCAATATTCGCCACCATATACGTAGCATACACTGTCTGTGTACGGATCCTGCTCTTTTTTGAACCATAACGGTTCGTAAGCTTCGTATGGTAAACCTAATATTAATTAAAATCTTTAGTGGTCTTCTTTTTAATGATACTATTATCAAAAATATTTATTAATACCTTGAGCAGCTGCTTTCTCGGCTTCGTGTTCTCGTGCGCGTCGGACAGTTCTCTGTTTTTCCTCTAATCGAAGCTTTTCCGCGTTCGCTTCATCCCATTGCCCATTTTCCATTAATCTTTGATCAGGCCTAAATCTAGAATCTGTCGGAGCTACTCCCTCTTCAGGCTCATTAAGTTGACACGCTAGTTCCGTGAAGTTGTAAAACTTTTCCGAGTCTTCACTGTGAACACAGATAAAGATAACTTCAATGTTAATATCATAATCTAATAAAATATGCAAAAAGAAAAAATTCATTTTATTAAATACTCACGGCGGCATACGACGTTTCCAAGCGAGTATATAAGGCCCTGTTTTATACACTTGATTGTCCAGTGTTCCAGACGTACTAATCACAGGAGCAATTTCTATTTTCGTGTCCCATGTACCTTGTACTACCCACTTTACTTCGTTATTTGAATTCATGACTACTCCCTTCACTTTACGCTGACTATCCCTCGAGAAGTACGAATACGGTGTGTACTTCAAATGGCACTTTATACCTTCTTTATGATTCACAATGTCTGTGTCGCCACTTTGATCAACCCATAATTTTCCTACTATAATATTGTGTACAGTGGTCGTGACTTTTCGCCATGTGTAATGCTGCATACCACCCTCCATTTCAAGGTGAGCAGTTCCTAATGGTATTACCTGTGTTGACACGCAAACAGTTACACGCGTATTCGATCGGATTAAATTAATGAATAATAAAAGGGAAATGTTACAATTCATAAAACTTACTTGGAGATATTTTCCACGGAATTTAGATGCCATGGTAAATTCTTGCCAACAACGCCACTTTCGCCCCTCGCAATGCTGTGCTAACATCGGTGGATGATGCGATACTTGCTCTGAAATTGCTCGCCATCCTAAATCATCGCAACGATCACATTCATACGTTTCGCCTAATAAAGGATTGAAAGGTTTGCCAGTTCTGGAAGCGGTTGTGGAATAGCTGGATATAGTAAATGCAGCCACATAAGCCATTTGCTCAAAGCTATCTGTACATTCTGCTGCCCTGTTTAAATTGAATCAAATACAATTTTCCTTTTCCCAATTAAATTACATACATAACATTTCAATAACGATCAATATTAAATATACCTGTCAAGAATATCTGCATATTCGTAATCTTCCGTAAGCCGCTGAAGCATGCTCAGCGGCTCCGAAAAATTGACGGGCATTGGAATTTTTGATAAATCTTTACCGATACAATTTTTCATAATGCTCCATAAATTTAACGGATAATTTGGTTTTTCAGGTACTCTAGTCCTTCTCTTCCTTTTGGAACCTGTCACCCCGGGGCTGCAACTGCTGCCATTATTGGTTTGCCAAGTTGACTGTTGCAAAACATTGAAGAGGAACATGTTATCAAAGATTGCTTTTAATCTGTTTATTAATTTTTACAAGTACCAAATTAACATTATCAACCCTTAGGTTTGAAGCTCATACAGTTATCTCTAAATAATCTTCATGAAGTTTCAGGAAGACCTAAATCCAAAAGCTGAAAAAGTTGATGTAGTGCTTATAAAGAGTAGTAAAAAATTAATGAACTACTTTTTCAAATCCATAAACACGAGGTCATATTATTATTATGAAAGAACATACTTTTGGTACGAGTAAACTCAGGATGTACAGGGAGAATCACCAGAGACCATGCAACTTTCTTTGTAGCATTAAAACTAACAAACATAATTCAAGTGTCAGTCATAGATGACTCATCCTGTATAGACACCCTTTGTTTGGTGATCAAAGGATTTGCAGTATTTGCAGTATTTACTTACATTGTCCAGATTGTCGGTATTATCAACACTGTTGGGAGTTTGTACTACTGTAGAATCGGTCACAATAAGAAAGGAGTTAGTACCGGCATTATCTGATAGTGGCAGAGGTGTCTGATCTCCTTCTGAACTTGAACCATCATCGCTACCTTGAGAGTCTGTTCGTTCTCTAGAATTGCCCGTTGCAGGAATACTTAACGTGAAAGTGTCTGACTCTTGTGCATCATAAAATTCTACATTATCTTCTTCGTCTTCCGATGGAGAAGTCGTAGCTGCCGTATCTGCAACAACAACAACAACAACATCATTAGCTATTTCAGCCTTTTAGTTAATTTAATCAGAAACTGAACACACACATACGTGCACGCGTATCAAGTAAACGAGATTAAGGCTGACCAATGGTACAGTTATTTAATTACAACCTTGCAACAAACTTTAAATTTCAAAATGGAGAAAACCTTCACGTGCCGTGAGTCAGTTTAGTCGTTGAGATTAACGATAAAACGCGAAAACACGACGTACAAACAGCACAGGCATTATCAATACCGTTATGCAATGAAAAATATATATTTCGCGCCAATAAGAGAATATAACACGACGAGACGAAACGGTAGCCAAAGTTGCCTATTCAAGCACCGAATTAATCGAATTTATTATTGCACTTTGCTTCCTTATAGGCACAGTGTTCGTTTAATCCTGCCCCCTTTTTATCGTCATTCACATCGCTCCTCTTTCTAACCGATTAATTCGTGGCGATGACAGCTGCTGCCATTAAATCGTGCTCGTCCTTTACCCCCAATCTCGGTCCACACCTGCAGTGCCAGTCGAAAATTAACGAGCAACGAAATCGCCGATGATCCTCGTGCACAAACGAAAACTAGTTACACGGAACAACATATACCGTGCATCAGGCCATGTGTCGTGTTCCGAGATCTGTACGTCTGTCCTCATACATTAGGACATTGCTAAAACTTTACTGAAGCTGTGGACCGTTATGATTTGACGACAAAATTCCTCCCCTTCGTCTCGTTTCGCTAGCGGTTTAGCATCTCCACGAGTCCTCTCTCAAGTGCAATCATCGGAAACATCGATGGCCAAATCGAAATTTATCACATCGAATTTAACGCGGTAGAGCCACGGAATAGAATCGTGTCAATAAAAACTCGCACGAAACAGCAGTTTGCAAGGCCATCTGAGCCTGATTAACCGCCAAGCTTGGGAGAATGGCAGCACATCCGTGCGCATATATGTATGCATCTACTATATAGAAGTGTGAGCGTGTACGTATATACAGCTTCCGATATACATCCGGAATATGCTGCATATATAGTCGACTTTGCATGCACAGATCACGAGCTATTGTCAAGTACGACAACGTCCGAATCAAGCAGAGCTTCGTGACTGCTATCTGGTTAGAGAGCGGCAAAGCACGGAATGGCGCAAAAATTCAAACCCATGTGCTTTGGGAAAGCGTATAAAGCAAAGTTGGATACATTTTTATCTCTTATAAAATGTCATTCGTTATCCAATTAACGTTCTTCTTCGAATGATGAAGAGGGGCAAGTGCATATTTATTCATTCGGTAAAAAGATAAACAGTAAAATGCGACAAACACCACACAAATGACACTTAATATATTCAACAAGATACACACCTCAAACACGTGCGTGCATTTAGTTTTCTTTTTGACGTAACGAATAAATATCTCATTGTCTTCGTTATTCGATGAAAAGGTTACTTGAGCAACGACTAACAACTTTTCGAATAAATCATTCAAATAACACCTAACTCTGATATAAAGCAAGTCGTGTGAAACAGAGTGAGCACCATTCGTGTAATAAATACAACAACCCATCATCCAGGAATTTTGCGAACCAACTGGCAGGACGCATACGCGATATTTCGCGTACATTCTCTATAAGAAGTGGGTCACTGTTACAGAGTTAGACTTCTATGGGCACAAACAGTATCGTTTCGTGAATAATTTATAGAGTAAAAGCTCAGCACAGCGTGAATAATGGAGGAGTATTAGGTTGGTAAGAAATTAATGTCGGTTTTTGAACTTTCGAACTGTGACGCCCGGTTTTGGGATAACAGTTCACTTTATTCTATTTACGTTCCAATATCATCTTACAGTGCAGATGTCGCGCTGCATGCTGATAGGTGTTCTTTTGTTTTTACTGTTAATTTGTGCTCACTTCAAGTTATTTACTTCGCAATGGATACTAAGCAAGTCAACTGGGTCATAAAGCTACAACTGCGACTCGTAATATCAACGATGCATATGGAGAAGATACCGTAAATGAATGCACGGTACAGCAAAAAATTCGGTTCAAAAAATTTCGGAGTGGAGATGAAAGCCTCGAAGATGAAGATGGTCGCGGACGCCCTTCTGTCATCGACGACCATTTGAAGGCACTGGTTGAAGCTGATCCACGAACAACGGTTCGACAACTTGCATAGGAGTTGGGTGTAAGCCATCCAACAGTTATTGACCACCTGAGACAGCTAGGAAAGTCAAAGAAGCTCGAAAAATGGGTGCCGCATGAGTTAAGCGTAGACCAAAGACCGACATCATTTTCTTACCAACCTAATATTTAATTACTTATTTCTTTAACGTTATTGTAGATGAAAGCGTGTAGTTGCATCGAAACATTAATTGCGGTACTACTTGTATTAAGGGAGAAAAGAATGTTTTAAATTAAATTACGCGAAGGTCTGTGCCCCCCTGCTGGAACCGCCGAGGGAATTGCATGCTGTGCAGCCTCTTCCAGGTGGGAGTGCTGCCTCGCCAGTTGTTCAACCATTTTCTCTATCCGCACCTTCTGATCCCGCTCGTGCTGCAGCATCTTCTTCCACTTGGGCTCTTGCTGCTGCGCTAGCTGCAAATACTCATTGCTCTTCTGAAATCACAATTTGTCCTATTTTCTACGCGACCATTATACCTTCGTCGACAATCTGCAAGATTAGTATGCTGCAATGCGTACATTACTCGTAATACATGACAATGTGCAATAAATTGTAAAAAAAATTGTGCAAAGAAGAGATGCATAGAGTTCATCCGCATCGAGCATGTTTATGAATGGACCACAATCCCATTCATGCAGAATACAATTACTCGATTGCTTTGCTGTTTATAAGAGGATTAGTAGTTTAATCGAATTTAATATTTAAATTATGTTTAGCTGATCTGCCGTAGTAAAACGAGATTATGTAAATATAATTTGTTACAGTTATGAACGAATAGCATTAACAACTGATTTATTGGATTATAATTGTTTAGGATTCAGTTCAGTGACTAATCACTGCATTGTTTGATCTAGTGAAGGTATCAATTATATCTCATTCGCTAAACACTTTCAGCTGTATATTGCTATTAACGATGGTCTTTCAACTTACATTAACCATAGCACCGGCAGCGATGCGAAAGAGCGTGGCTCGTTCGCTGACTGTCTTTATTTTTGCCGCTAATTCTGGCGATGGAGGTTCGAGCGATTCGAGGTCGTTTAAAGCACGTTGAAGCATAATCCCTTTGCTGTTTATCAAGTCGTTGCAGGCCTGCAAGTCTTCTAAATGTTGAGACAGGTCCTTTATCACCGATACTTGCTCTGGCTTCTGACTGTCGTTATCCTGGAACTCCTCCTCCTCTTCTTCTAGAACAAATTTCACTTTACATAACGAACCTGTCTTAATGCCATCCGCCACATTATGTTAAAGATACTTTTTAAAATATACAATAAATTATAATTATTAATGTTACAACGTGTAAACCCTGAACAATGACCAATAACGCAAGTATGATTAAATCTTGCATAAATTCTGATTATAAAACGAATAATTAAATGAACCAAGAACATCTGTTGTGAGTCATGAATTATAGGTCGATGTAGATAAAACGAGATTAGCGGAATACATCGTGTAATGACGGTTTTGCGTTAAATATATTGTAGATTCGAGTCCATTTAAATAACCTTAACAGTGCTAAACAAAGAAATGAAATAGCTGACTAATTAAGATAAACATATATATAACTCTACTTAAGATAGACCGCGTTTCCCTTCTATGTGTTGCGCAAATCACAATGACTTCCTTTCGTGTTATCTTTTATCGATACACTCCATTTTCACGGCAATTGAAACAATAAAACATACAAATTTTTCATTGCCACGAGAAAAGATAAATATACTAGGAAGAATTTTTATCGTAGAAATCGGAATAACAAGCAGCCATTATTAACTATTTCTTGATTGCTGCTGACACAGTACTACCATATCTGTTAACGAGTTAAATTGTTGACGCAGCGATGTGTCTTTTTTTCATACAATTTACGTAGAAATATAGATGAAAAGAATAATGAATCATACGCGATTCGATAACAAAGAAATTGTGACCTATGATTGAAAATATTTTAAATTATTGTCGTATTACATAAATCACCGATTCGTCGACGACTGCGTGAAAAAATGTACTGACTCTCAATGACGAATGTCTTATAAGAGTTGCTTTAGACAATTGCCTTTAATGCTATACCGTACAGTCTACCAAGTGTTAATAGGTTCATCGCCGAAGGTAACAATTGATTCTCATCGAGAATTCGCACCCATTGCGATATAAAGAGAGAAAGAATCGGGCATACGTTCTCTGGACCAGAGTTGGGTATTCCTTAGTGAAAGATATGAACAACTGTCTTGATCTAGGACTACAACTTAAAATTGTTTTCCTATTGGAATAGAGTTACAAGCATGATTTTTGTGGAAGTATACAATTGTTTACAGGCAATATCATCATTCGTTCAGGTACCACTTTACATAGATATTCCCAACTCTGTTATAGTCTACAGCTCCATCGCACTTCTTGTTTGAGATCTATCGATTGAATTGATTTGAATTGGTCTATCAATTGAGTTGACCAAGCTATATATGAACTTCCCCTTGAATTACTTGCAAGCAAACTCGCTATTCGCTCGAGTGTTTACTTATTACTACTTCGAGATCGATAGGCCCAACTTTCATCCGGTTCGGAACTGTAACTGGCAGCATTCTGTTTCTTAGAATTCCGCTTGGTCAATTGAAGCGATTATGCTGATTCCTTCTCTCTCTCTAATACTAATGCTGAAATGATTAGTTCCAATAAAGGCAAATGAAAAAGTATCATGATTTTATCATACAGACCAGATTCCATGACTTGAATAGCCTTGGCCTTCGCTAACTCGAGAGCCGTGACCCACTGTTGACGTTCTACCTCCGTCGCCGCCTTGATGTGGAAGGTTTGCGTACCACCGTTACTCACAACAAATGTGCAAGCGTCCACGGTGTGTATTAAGGCTCCGTGCAAGGATATCGTGCCACGGCACGTGTGTGACATCTCCGCAGGATTTCTAAACAGAGAAATTGAAAGGCGACAGTTCCGTGGACAGATTCTTCAGCTATTGGAAAACCGTATGACACAGAGAAAGACAGACGTGAGTTTGCAATAAGTCGCTTGCTACGTTCGCAAGCCGGAGGTTTATCCAAGCCAAAGAAACAGCTTCCGATTCGCCCAGAGAATAATGTACACACATGTGACCGCGAAAGAGAGCAATTGGCACTTGAATAAGATCGTCGGTGATTCTATGATGCATCCTGGATATCAGAGGTGAGGAAAATGTTGTTCGAATAATGGACGACAAATAAAATCAACCTGTGTTTATTCATGATCACTATTCGATCAGCATAATCATCATCGATGTCAGAAGTTGGCCCTTGTAGATTTCATAGAATCACCGAACGAAAGAATACCTTCATCGTGACATACATATAGGATGTAAATAAACTATAACTGAAAACTTCAGGGATCGATCTCACTCGATTCTTAAGCAAACAAGTCTAAAACTAAACCGTGTCGCAATACTTTGATTAGAAAATCATTCATGTTTGTTTCTGTTTAATACTATTAAAGTTGGATCAAATTTAATAAGCCGTTCGAGGTCACCAGTATGTAACAGAGGGGTAAAAAGCGCAAACTCTGAGGCTTGATCAGTCGGAGGGAGCAGAGCGTATAGACGAGAGATAGAGCAGTGGAGGGGACAGCCAGACGACACATGAAGTTAACTGGCTCGATGACCTTGAGCGGCCAATTGACTTTGATCCAACTCAGGCCCGGAAAGTGCGTTCATCGAGACCGAAAACGGATAAAATTTTGTTCTAATAATAAATGAAAACATCGGCCAACACCGATCGAGACTTTTTTCTTTCTTTCGATCGTGTCAATCCCTGAAACTCGTGTTTACAGTTTCGTTGCATCCTGTATATGGTAACGATCAAACGAATACGATAGTCTGCTTTAATCTGTGACACCGTGGTGTATATGCATTAGGGCGGAGGAAATGAAATGCAAATATTAGTGGAATCGATTACTCTTTTAAGCAGTCCCATTACCATTATTATTCGACACGTCACCGTTCCTACACGATTATACATAATATTGCGATCGCTCTTTAAAAGGTGCAATCGTTGAGGAAACATGGCTCTTTTCTTTCTTGTCGCGGGAGAAAATAAATGTTCGTCCTCGCGAATCAACAAGGACGAAAGATTCTTCTAATTAATCGTAATTGGTAGATGATGTACAAGAAATAAAGAAAAGAAAAAGAAAAAAAGAAATAGAAACAATGCTCGAGAGTCTGCCTTGCGATCGAGAAAAGGGGGCAGATTATAGCTCGCGGATGCATGCACTCCGAGGGTCGATGGAATTAAATCTAGCACGCAAGGGATCGAGAATTTCGTACTCTGCGAATGGAAACAATTCATGGTCATGCTAACGCGTTCAGAAATTATTATTGCATATTGTTCTCCAACTAGCGACAGTCTATTTCACGATACTATAATGTTCGGCAAGTACTTTTCGATGCGTTTCCTTGATGAGATGTATGTATGTGTGTATTTAAATTTCAAATACGACCGGTTGCAGAAATTCACGGGGATCTCTTGGAGGGCAGGTGTGAAACATAGTAATAAACATAAACGGTGCAAATAAACCACACATCGACGAGGATACGGAACGGTTTGTCGAAGTTGCGAATTAACGAGAACGGATGGAAAGCGTGAACATGTTTTATCTGCTGTTTCATTGCTCTAAAAAAATAGTGCGAACATTGGAGATCGATTCTCCATTAATCGGTAATTAAAAAAAAAATTGAAAGGGATTAATAGGAGCGTTATTATTCGTATTAGGTTGTCCCAAAAGTTTCTTTCGCTTTATTAATAAGAAATACATGCACAATAGTTTATGTTTTATGTTACATTACTGAATTGTGCACGATTCATTTTGCTCCATTGCTGTTACAACATGAATATCTATGAAATTAGATTGTCTATTTATATAAACACGACCACAGAAAATAATTGAGTGCAACTCGCGAAAGAAACTTTCGGGACAACCTAATACGTTATCGTTACAGCGAACGCTCCTGTTTAATTATTCCTTTCATTTTTTTTTTTAAACATTCTATTGTTACTCGAGTAAACATCTATCTATGCACGACGAGAACAAGATTGAATGAAAACGGCTTTGACACAATATTATAATAAATACAATAATCAGTGTTTTCCAAAGCGTGAAACTCTTCCTATTGATACATTAAAAGTATACTTTCAAAGTTTGGAAATCACTGACATAAATTGTATCGGACAAAATCATCGTGCAACGCATCTCAGAAGGTCTAACGTTGTGCTTTTACCAGCTTCCATTAACATACAATTCATTTCTTCTGCGTTTCAATGAAGTAGAATTGAATTTTCTTTAAATTTTGGGCTGTCTGGAAAGTTCATGGCGATTTTTAGTAGGCGATACAGGTCTGAATATATCAGAATGGCTGAAAACAAATAAGATGTGTACATTCCTTAAGAAGTGGAAAGGTTGTGGAACAAAATGGTACATATATAATTCAATAAATATACATCAAAATTCAAATATGCCTTTGAATTTTTCTTAAAAATAGGCATGAACTTTCCGGACAACCCAATAGATCCTCCAAAATGAAATTCTACATCGTTATGGCATTCCCAACCGGCGAGTAAAAGCTTCATTCACCGAAGACCTTCAGGATACCTCCTGTACGCAACTGGAACTAACAACAAACTCAAGCAGTGTTCGATATTACGCGCAGCACGAATATACGCGCGCACGTACACATAGATACATAAATAATATAAGATTTTACGTATTCTTCCCTCTCTTCGGCGAAACTGAGATTTAATTAAGAAAACAATTCGTGAAGTGGGTGAGGGAGGGTACCGTTCATAAATATTAGAAATACAATACCAACGGCGAGGTAAGAGATGTACAGGAAGCAATTAAAATTATTAGGAACATTGACGATATTGTACTAATGACGTAGCTTTAACGTTTATGCATATATATTTATATATAAATAATTATATATATATATAATATGGTAGGCAAGGACTATGTAAGTGAAACGAGAATGAAACTCCAACATCGTCTTTGTCTGTTTAATTACAAGTTCGATTCAAAGAAGAGTCAGGATATTTCGGTTTTTTTTTGTTTTCGAGAATTTTACTTACTCGGAGGCTCTGCCAGCCTTCCGCTTGCGTCGTGTTGATATCTTTGGCCCCCCTGTTGGTTCAGCCCTAAACAATCCATAAAACAAATAGACCCCGTTCACATTGTGTAATACTGTAGCGAAGCGATATTTTACTTTTGTCGAAAGAAAAAAGTTTCTTTCTCATTCTTCTGCCTCGCCCTACGCGGATTCTCCTGAGGCCGCGTTTGCCGTCAGATAGGATATTAAATATTCTTTGTGCATTTTCTTGTTAAACTGTTGCTCTACCACGCTATCTCTCTCTTCGAACAGCATACGGTGCAAACCACCGCGATCGTGCGTTGCGTGTACACATTTTTGTGCGAGAAGCCTTCACGACGTCCACGTTTCAAGTGAAACTCAACATTCGCAGAACATTCAATAATTTTTCATGACTTATATATATATATATATATATTTTTACTTTTTTTGCGATTTTGAAAAGCATTGCAAACTCAAATCACACAACTGTGCCAAGCGGAAAATCAAAAAGAAGATCGTGGCAATTGCGTGTTGTCAGGGAACGCGGATGTTCTAAATATAAAGAAACGGAATAGAGGAATTTCCTCGCGTATATAACCACACGTATCCGTCGAATCGAAGAGCGCTTGTATCCGCGATCGATAACTAAGATCGAGATTTCCTTTCCGCGTGAATAGACGACAGAGATGTGCAAAATTCGAATAACGAATAAAGCGTAAACAACTTTTGATCTGTTGTACACGATCGAGCTGTTTTACATCGATTAACAGTTATTATACAGAGTTTCCATTCGTATCAAATTCTGCCCATCTCTGATGAACGAAAACTGTATCGTACTCTTCTGTAACTCTTCTGTAACAAAGTATAACGAGGCTAATGTTAATAAATAATCCAACGTAAAAGTCTCACACCATGTTTGAAAAGAATAGAAGGCAAATATGCAATAAATTTTCTCTGATGCGTGTGACAAATGTAAGCCAGCTTTTGTATGTACAAAAATATCCTGCCTTTGCTATAGATCGGTGTTATTAAATATTTTACAATATCTCAACACGAATTTCATTGCTAGAACTAAAATGAAGAAGTGTAAAAAATGTAGACATGAGTCTCGGATGAAACTAGAATTAGATTCCGTTAAGAATACTTGGATAAACCGTATTGATAGTAGTATACGTGACAGAGCCTGCATTGGCTGTTTATATACATGCATTTTCAAACTGTTAAATATTTAGTACAACACTTTCGTTTATTATGCTTTTGGCACAAATTGTTTACAGCACTGATAGAACCTTAAGCATGATTTTACACTATATTGGATACACAATACAAACTGTGAATGTTTCCTTAAATACAAAACTTATATGGTATATCACAGAGAAATGTATATATAGATTTGCATCAGCACAGTTCACTGTACTTATTACTTGAATTAATAAACAAACAACTTATGAAATTTATGGTATGCAAAGAAAAGTGAGAACATAAAGAAACTGAACTCTACGCCTAAGCAGGCATAATTGATGTAACATACATAAATAAAATACATTTCCACAACAAATACACTTCTACTGATTTCGATGTTCATAAAAAGTGACTGTTATCATCGACATTGCTACGTACCCATCTACCAGACGGGCAGTAAAGATTATATGCACAGTTTAGTATTGTTTCTTTTCAAATTTCCTTTCAATATTATATAAAACTAATATAAAAGTATTCTATGATATGCGTCGAAAACAAGAATTTGGACGAGACTTCAAAGAAAGGAACAACTCTGTATCGTGTCCAATCAAGTAACTCTCGTAATGATTGTTATTGTTGTACCGTTGCAAAAAAAAAATAAAAACAGCAGGATTACGGGATAAAAACTGCCGCAAAGTGATTCTCGGATTATTACGAGAACTAGTCGCATCAGTTTCTAGCATGACTTTACACGGCGGCTATAAATTGAAGTAATTAAAAACGTAGCGTACTGACACGTAGGAAACTACCTGTAATACGACAGTAGGCCATTTGACAGGACGAACCATCTTCGTTGGTAACCTTTTAAATAATTAGTCCATTTAAATAGCCAGCCTTTCATCTCCTGTGTACCGTGCTGAGCCTTCGGGTCTCCCATTTTACAATACGTTGCGTGTTCACACGCGTTTCTCCTGAAATTACAATGCACTCCAATATCTGCGTACACATCACCCGTGTCGTACGGCCACCATTTTGATATTTTTCTGGGCCCACGGACTTGTTCGTTCTCGGATCGAAATACAACTTATACACACTGTTTGTCAGTCTTAATGCACCAGCGGCGATACCAACGGACTCGAAACCGCGCGTCTTAAAAACACGATATTCGAAAAACGATATGGATCCTCCTTTCGCACGGCGTGATAACCCGCCACGTTCTTCTGTGACGGCGCCTAACCTTTATTACCGAGTCACCTATACACGGTGTCGCAAAATATGCAGACATGAACGAGAAAAAAAAATTAGATAAAAAAAATGTTGAATCAAATTTTTTGCACGCGATCCTCGTCTTCGGGAAAATCGATATCGAAAAGACGTTGCGGCACGCGCACGCTCTATTAACGAACTTCAAAGTCTGAACTTCGCTTATCTTTGACGTATCTACACGCAAACTTCCACATTAACGTTGTTCTGGGAATTTAACTTATCATTAACATATTGTTTTTTTAATTATAAATTAATACTATATTAAATGCAAATGTGTTTCGTCGAATCAGTTTTGTTTACATCCATAGGTGACTTACGTATTTTTAAAGTCGTTTATCGAAATTTGCAAAAAATCGAGCCATGTCTTTCTAATAAAAATTAACTGTCAACTTCTATTCCATGTTTTGGTACACCCTGTATAGTGCTCATACTTGGCTATATACACCAACACGTATAAATTTGATTACGGGTAATCTGTGATTTTGCAGATTTCTCAACGTTTTTATTGTCCCGTTTTCTTCTCGATCATCGCGCAAGGAACAACTTCGATTGAAAATAACGTGGAAGTGAACAATAATCGATAACGTCGGATCCTTGTGCGAACAGTTTCGTGATTTAAAATTTTGACAAAACTTTTTGAACGCTCGACATATGCTGAATTATTTTGGTTTTCATGTCGTTCGAGTTCCAAGGAACAAAAATATGAATTTATAAAAAGATGTACGTTTTCGCGAAAACAAATGAAATCGCGTAATGTTGCTGTCATACTCGATGGTTTTCTATTGATTTAATACAAAAGTAGCGTTATCTGCACGTGCTATAATTCTACTCAGACAATGTGACCGCGAAACACACGATAAATTTAATGTCATTATTAAAAACTAATGTGGACGGATTTATCACGCCGCGGGAGGATTAGCAAAATTATTACGTACTTCTTGAAACGAGCACGCCAACGAGAATATACTCGTTCTGTCATTTGGTAAAATTTTTGTACGATCTGCACAGATGAATCGTTCCGCTCGACGGATATGTCATGAAGAAAAAGCACTCGCCACACTCTTCGATTAGATGCTTGATACTGACCATTATCTTCAAACCGAACCAAGCTCTTAATTTATCCGAGCAGATCGCACAACGTAGGAACTATGTACTCGAGTGTCTCTTTATTCTACTGTACAAAGAATATGTTACGAATTTCGATGTATTAATAGTTATGTAGTCAGATCACGTGCTTATAATATATCTGTACGAAGCCCAGAAACATGAATATCAAGATTAGCTACGTGTATTTGTCGTTTGATTAGGATAATTTAATATCCCTTATTTCGATAGGATTTAGTAAAGGAAGGTATGAGAAAGGTGGACTTCGTCGTTAGACTACTTTATCGATTACTGGCCAATGAATTCCAACGTTATCGACATGGTTTTAAGTCTGTATTCGCAGTATCAAAGTTGGAATTATACGAATCAAACGTTTCTTTTAATAAATTAAAAAATATTAATGTACCTCTGATGTAATACATTCATATTAATACATTCAAAGTTATACTTGAGTGATAAGAGTTTGTCCCTAAGTCAAGGCGGGTCTCATTCGTTCAGGGGCCTATAATTTACCGACTTTTGTGGTTAAATTGAATATGATTCCTAGAATCTTCGTCCTTAAATATAGAGTACGCTGCAAGACGACTATTTTTTTTATGAAGTCGGTATATCAGTTTAAAAAACCAAGCTCTATTGACTCTATTCTATTCGATCGGCAGTCTAAGAGAGAATGACAAACGAGAGCGTATAAGTTTTTTATTTGTATGCGCCACCACCACTGCGCGCGCACAAGGGAAGAAAGAAGCGATCGAGGGCGATTGTTCTTTTTTTTATCCTTAAATATCGTTTAATTTTATGTATTTTTATTCCATTTATTCGCATGCTTTTGTCTATTTGTTTATATTTACTTATTCTGCGAATAAGTAGGTATATTATCCCAAGTAATGGTGATTGAACAAAACGACCAAGTCGATAACGTTGTTATTCCCTATGACATTATCGACGAAGTGATCTAACATTATTCCCTATCTTTTTATAACCTCCTTGAGTTTTATAGCAAAAAATAATAAATAAATGTCATTTCTCTTAATTACCATGCAAAATAGGACGTGTCGCAATCAATGTAATCGATCCAAAATGAGCATTTATCCCCTTAGCTCCACGTGCATCTTTCGTAATTTAAATGACATGTGTCTTTCTTCCAATATTATATAAATAATATACCCATCAATTACATAACGAAACGCAGTTTCAAAACTGACTGTTGCGTGACTTAGAACGGGATTAATCATCTATACATATAAATAAATCTGTAAGGATAGTATTTTTTTGCTTTTTCCAAGCCAAGGTAATATTCAGGTAATATTCTCAAAATTGTTGCTTACCCATTTGTGTATTTTAATATTTGTTTCGGCATGACTGTACACAAATGTTATATGCAAGCTTTATATCAAACTTTGCAAAACAAAAAAGATATCCACTCACTTTAATTATCTCTATGTACAGAAACAGCGAGCAAAAAAGCTAGTCTCGAATAGATCCCCATTTCTAAAACGATCCCTACGAACAAAACATCATACGAAACGTTGATTTGCTAAAATAATTAGAACCGTTTAAACAATGTATCGAAATTGGCGAAAACGAACGAAACGGACGCTTACCGTCTCAGGTATCCGTATTAATTCGTAAAAGTTAATGCGTTTCGAACACCCAGTAGAGGAGCTCGACGCAGGTCTGCGCCTGTCAACCAGCAGTTGACCTGTGTATAGTTGACTGTGGTATTTGACCGATCGCGCGGTAATACATATTTCTCTCGCGTGTATTTTCCTCGTATCGCCTCGCTGATTCCTCGATATTACGCGGGCCGTGTTCGTGTACATGAGGTGATGAGAGAGCTTACGAAGGGCCCAGACTTCGGACCTCCCAGGTGAGACGCGTGGGATCACCAAAATATCGCGTCGAGACATAATCTGGGGTAAGGGAGTAGCAACCTCTTGGGGCCAGCGTTGGTCACGTGACCCCTCTGTTTACCAAAATGGTGAACGTCTATGTTTTACAAATGATTCCCGATTCTTTTCGAAATCTGCTCGTTCACCTGCGATAGTCTTGCTAAATGGAAACGGGGTTATGGTGGTCATACCGTTAACAGTAATATGTCGTAGGTGAACAGTACTAGCTGCTATCGTTACAGCTGAATCGGGTTCTGCTCAGTCACGAACGATTCCAGCGAAAGTTTGAAAGTGGTCGTACGAAAGTGTCTTCCGCGTATAATATCTCGGCAATTATTAATCGTGCGCGTGAATCGTTGCAACTTACCGTGAGCATTCCGATATGTGCACGCTCACGGTGCAATGACTACCACGTTAATTGCGCGATGCCTTAGAACCAATTAAACCCCTGGAACAGTGCTGTTTTTTTTTTTATCTTCCATTTCTAGACGTCAGAATCTTATTGTTTCATGTAATATCTCCAATAGCAATCATTGCTGCCTTGTTTTGTCTTGCTCGGTGTCAGCAACGTAACATTGCCACTTTATTTTCCAAAGGGGGTGACCGAAGTTCCGCAAGGCCTAATTTCATTGCTGACAATGTTGAATGCACGGCATTACAGGTATGGTTTACATGCCATGCATAAGATTTCTGGTTGACTAATGCTTGATTATCGTTCTTGCAGCGATTACAGATGATCTCTGATGTAGGTTAGTGCGATCAAGGAGCACTTTCAAATAGGACATCTAAATGTCAGAAGGTGTCCTAGCGTAGCGTTTCATGCTTTGGCCAGGCATTTTTAAAAATGGCCACGTATCAAGTTGACTACCAGTGGTTAGTCTTTGTTTACTATGTAGATAAACACATGGATTATAAATACATTTCCCTTAATTAATTTTGATTTTAGGGCTTATACCATAATGGATTCATCTAGGATATCCACTTTCCTAATATCGATTTTATTGATAGTCTATGGCAGTTTCCGATCTCTAAATATGGAACAGGAAGCTAGAGAAAGGGAGAAAGAAAAAGAACGTAGTAATTTATTGACTGGAATATTGAGTAACAGTAGCACAGCAACTGCGGATGGTGCTAATGGAAGAGTTCAAACCCTAAATACAATGCATGCTCTCTGTCTACCTCTCGGTGCTTCCATTTCTCTGCTTGTCATGTTTTTCTTTTTTGACAGTATGCAGATGCTCGTGGCGATTTGTACAGCTAGTAAGTTATACAGAATATTCATCATTTTAACAATTAGTAACCAAATTATAACCAATACTAAATGAATTTTTTATTTACAGTTGTAGCTACCGTTGCATTGGCATTTCTTCTATTGCCTATGTGTCAGTACATCATTAGACCATGCTCAGATGGTAATAAGATATCCTTCGGTGTTTGTGGAAGGTTTACAGGTGCAGAGTTGCTTTCATTTTCTCTGAGCGTCAGTATAGTATGCATCTGGGTGTTAACCGGGCATTGGCTGCTCATGGATGCAATGGGTATGGGACTTTGTGTGGCATTCATTGCATTCATAAGATTACCTAGTCTGAAGGTATCCACAATACTGCTAACTGGGCTACTGATTTACGATGTCTTCTGGGTTTTCTTTTCATCCTATATATTCAGCACAAATGTAATGGTTAAGGTGAGTTTCAAACAATATTATTTTTGTGGAACGTCGATTATCCGAACGATCATTAGGATATTGCAGTAAGCCTTGTCATCAATGCAACAATCATCCCTGTAAGAGTATAAAATTAGCGAAAAACGATAAATCAGAGACCAGACAATGCAGAAATAGACATTGCAAAAACAAAGTGTTAGTGTGCCAAAATACGTTGGTTATTGCATTCAAATGGGCGAAAACTCAAAAGGAGATATGTTGCAACTTCTGTTTTCTAGTCCAATTTTTGGTATCAGGATTTATCCTCTTATTCGGATAATCGATATTCACCATGAGCAGTACTATAATTGATTGTCAACATTTTGTTTGTTAACAGGTAGCAACTAGACCAGCGGATAATCCAGTAAATCTTGTGGCTAGAAGATTGCACTTAGGTGGTGTAGCAAGAGAAGCACCAAAACTTCCTCTGCCTGGAAAATTAGTTTTTCCATCGATGCATCAAGCGGGGCATTTTTCAATGCTAGGACTCGGCGATGTTGTGATGCCTGGTCTCTTACTTTGTTTCGTCTTACGATACGATGCATATAAGAAAACGCAACTATTACCTGGTGGTTGTGAAACGGGAGTTCCACCACCGCGCCACATTAATCGCATTAGTTATTTTCATTGTTCCCTGATCGGTTATTTTCTTGGTTTACTTACTGCTACTGTAAGCTCTGAGGTGTTCAAAGCTGCGCAGCCTGCCTTATTGTACCTTGTGCCCTTCACCTTATTGCCGCTACTTACGATGGCGTATTTGAAGGTACTTCTGAAACAATAGGCTTTACTTTTATTGTACTTTTGTGTATGTGTGTTAACTTGCTTAAATACTTTGTTTCAGGGGGATTTACGTCGGATGTGGAGTGAACCATTCATATCTCAACAACCTTCTAAGCACATGGAAGTTTGACAAGAGTCATGAGTTTGTGTATATTACACGTTAAGGAAGGAAAACTGTTTGTATGAATCCTGTTGTCACTTATCATCATGCCCTTATTTTTATGAATGTCATTTAATGTAAGTAATTTTTTTCTATACGCGATACGCATCTTTTAATGCCACGATGCAAATTGCAGTTACGCATTTAAAAAGTAATGCGTGTAATTTGCAGTGTAACTAAAGGTGTAACATATTAAGAAATTGATTTAATGTAATATTAGGAATGCAACATTAGCAGTGTAAAAGTCTCTTTTCTAAATTGGAAGACGAAACAGTTTTCTAAAATCGTATTTAGAATATTAATCGCTGCAAATACATTGTTGGTATTTTTTTCGTGACATAAATTTAATGTTGAGTAAACAAACGGACTATATATAGTAGGCAAAATAAACGATATCGATTATTGTCTTGCAATTTAGTAATTATACTTAAATGTGTTGTGAGTTTCACTTAAAAAATGACATTTTTTTTTAGTTTTACAACGAGATTATCATACAAATTTTCAATGATTTAAATGCATTGTCCTCTCTCTTTTTTTTTTTACATTGAACTAATAACGTGTTTACATATTAATTATTTCGCTCTAACTTCGTTATAAATGTGTGTGATACTCTGTGCAGAAAGTTTTTTTTTTTTTAATTTATTGTTCAATGGATATCAGAATAATTGTATGTAATATGTAGTTATGAATAGAGTAATTTGATAATTATTCGAGGATTTCCACGAAGATCTAGTGAATGTATGTGTGTAGGTTGTGACTTTCTTTTACTTGGGGCTAGCATCGAACAAAGCATCGTTTATGCAAACTTGTATATAAATTTTCGTTTTTATAAATGTAAGAGTTAAAATTTACAGTTTGTTATTAGGATTAACAAGCAAGCATTTCAACTTGCCAAACGTCTTGCTGAATTTGTATAGCACGACCGAAAAATTGAGAACAGTTTTAAGACGGATAAAAGTGGAAGTTATAGATTCTTATTATTAAAAATGAATTGCATATTTACGTCTCGATTTTCAAGAACTGTCACGTGATAAGAAAGATTTTATTATTGCGAAATAGAGTTTTTTAACTAAGCTCTTGCTATGGATAGGCACCAGAAAGACTTTATATGTTTATTTAAAAACAAGACTGAAAATAATATTGTACGAAAGCCAATTTATTACGAGGTCTTACAAAAATAACCTTTCCTTTTTGTTTAACTTTTGTTGTATCACTTTATAGTACTATAGATTGATATAATACGAGATAACGCATTATATAATACTATATAATACAATGTGACATGATTGGAATAATGATTACTTTCATAATATTTATACAATTTACATTGGATTATGTGTGAATTAGATACAGAAATGGGTTAGGTATTTACGTTTTGCTTTTGTAATACTTTATCCATCGCGTTCGAAAAATAATGAGTAAATTATATATGCATCCGAATCTTAGTCTGTGAATATATTTTATGGATAAGAATATTTTAAGAATACTAGTAACATTTTTTAATGTAATCTGTTTTGCACTTAGGAAAGTAAATGGTATTAGAAGCGATAAATTATTGGGTACAGTCATACGGTATCAATTTAAACTAATATAACTTGTACACTTGTATATTGACTTAGAAAGTGAAATCTAATCCATAGTATGGGAGAAAAAATATTATAGTTGTAATCTTGTTCGTTAGTGAAATTTTAACGACCCGTTTGTCTTAAACATTTCAGCCTTATTTTGTAATACCGATTGATCGATGTTAAATGGTATTATACAAAAACTAATTGCGTTAATCCATTTTAAAAATTTATTTATACATAAATATTTTTTTACTTACGTTAACGCAATTAAAGTAATTTAAACGATTTATACGGGATATAAATACCTTATATATAAAGTACTCTTTTTGATACAGTCTAATTAGTTTTTGTATAAAACTGTAATTCTTCCCATACTTCATTAATTTACCTGTCCATAGCACAAGCAGTTTGTTCTTATTCATTATGCGCCCTATGGAAGACATTTTTTACGAGTAAAACAAATATCTATTTCACTTATAAGATAAGGACACAAGTGATAAAAATATATTTTACTTACTTCCGTTACAAAAACAGAAACGAAGACTTTTAATCATCCTCAAAGCGGGTGAATCTAATTGCGTTTCATTAGATGTCGGAAAGTTTAAGACTCATTTTATGGTTCATTGTAATCATTCACTTGTTTTCAAACGAACTAACGTACATTACCATAAAGAGTTCATTCTTCTGTATTGTACGTTTTAATTTGTTTTCCTTCCAATGTACATACTATTAACTCTATACGTTAATTTTCCATATTGACGATTTCGCGCCAAATCCTGTAATTGACTATTCCAATCATTGTATAAAACGACAAATCAATTTTGTAAATTTAAATTAAGTCGAACATTTTAATTAAAACAAGTACGCGATTAGAGGTGTTGTGCAATATAAGATACTTTTCACTGTTTCTTATTATTACAGGCGAGTCTGTGAAACACTTTTTGTAGAAAAACATTTGTATTATGTCCTTGCTTTAATTACAATTCTTCCTTTGATTCATATCATTTTTTTTTTTGTACAAACAGAATTTAAAGCATATTAATGTAGAAAATATCAATTATAAGATCATAACTTAGTTTATGGTGAAAATGAAAGGTGGATAAAAATGATATATTTTCCCTTTTATAGCTTAAGTAACGAGCCGCACTTTGATTAATGAGAGTCTTCAAGTCTGAAAAAAATAATTTATTTGACTAGGATAACAAGTTCTGGAACGAAAGCATGTACATAAACTGAATACTCAACTGTCCTTCAGTTTTCCCACAAACTAAGTGACAAAATAAAAATCTATACATTAGCGATTTAACGTACGATAAAGGCGAAGCAAACAAGAAACACATTTAAAGAAGAATTGAGAATTAAGTCGTAAATAGAACCTAATTAAATGCTAAATAATATAGCTAATATACTAAGAGCACTTTGCTTGTACTGTTGCAATTCTTGACTTGCATGTGTACAGCTATGTACATTTTTATATATAATAAAACACGATCATTTTCGCGTGATCGTGTAAAAAAAAAAAAAGTAAAGTTATCGAATAAACTTATATGTGTTCTTTTTCTATCACTGTTATGTACATAGTTTGTTTTAAGTACAGTATTTAATTTCTAACGATTACAATACTATATTACAGAATATGAGTAACAATTTACAGTCTGGTACGTATTTTAGGAAACAACAATATTCGATCAGCAGCTGATACATATGCGCTCGTGTAACGCGAAAAATGGCAATTATTTTTTACAGTATCAGATGTTATTGTATCAAGCCTGTAATTATACACTGCTTTGGGCCATCGTCACGTTATCTAAATTCCTTTTTATACTCTCTAATTCGTTCATATCAGAGACAGAGGATTCACACTTATAAACTACCAGCGAATGATAGAAGTGAACGGCAAAAGCTATGAAGACTATGAGGACTGGAATCACTATGATGGTACTGGCAGTCGCGGCTGTAAAAGAGTAATCCCAGAATTTTACCCAGCACAGTATAGCTACCTCCACTAAAAAAAGAAACAGTCCTAGCACCGTGGAAAATGCCCAAGCTAATTCTATAAAGCCACGCATCCTCTCATGCGGAGATTCCGTTACGAGCCGTGATACCTGAAGTTTACTGATGGCTTCAATATTAGGCAATAAATACGTGCTTATCATTAAAGCAAAGATGTGTACTGATACTAGGACGGTCGTGCAAACAGCGAACATCACAAACAGCCATTCTGGTACTGCAGTTGGTTCGTTTATTTGTAGTTCTACCATAGCCACCTGAAAGTTAAGAATAAGAAAAAGATAAAAAGTGTAAAACGGTAATGCCCAAGATAAAGGCAAGTATTTCCTAGAACTTTTGTACTTTAGCTTGCAGTCGTACGTATGCGCATCATTACCAACGCGATACATGTTCTTGTCAAGTGCATGTTCATTTGGCGAATTGTGCTTCGTAATTCAAGCGCCATTGATCAGATATTCGAAAATGAATTGCGTTAGCGTCAGCCAACCAAGATATATTCTCAAAGAAAGTGATATTTGTCTTATATAATCATAGATGAGGTTGAAGATTATGCGGAATTGTCGTCCGCGTTCATTTAATGATTTTCAGGAAACGTTGTGTAATCCCCCGCGGATTTTCTGATCGTACAACCACACATTTTCTCGGAACATAAATTCGCTAAAGAATTTCCAACGGCAAGTACATCGAATTTATGCCATCATACATTTTTCATTACGAAGACACTTAACGTATCGATGAATCTTTTTACTTGAATCTTTTCAGTATTCTGTGGTTACGCATCATGGATTAGATCACATACGTATTGTGAAGGAAGACATTGATTTTTAGCGACCCATCAGCGTAATAAATCATATATTTTAAAGTTTCAATTGAAAAGCTAACATTGACAATATTTTTTAATATTACAAACGTCTAATCCAGGAATGGTGAACCTGCGGCCTTCGAATCGATATTTGATCGATTGCGTATCTCTATGTTTATGAATTGTACATTCGCAAGCGGTGTGTTATTATAGTCAATTAAGATTAGAAAATAGTTATTTGTAAAGCACAGTGTCGATATATCTATCTTCTATAGTCGGCGTGTTCTCCATTTCCTTGTTTTGAAAAAAAGAAAAACGTAGACTACAAAATTGTTCTCCCGTTTATGGGTTCCTAAAAAGATATTAATTTATATTTAGTAAAGTACTTATAGAGTCGAAGGAATTTCAATGCCAAAAGGTTCGCCACCACTGATTAGCCGTCATGGTCACATGTACGTTTACAAAAGGAAGTAAATTTAGTAAATACTTGCCATAGCAAATCCACTTAACAGTTCTGATGTTGTTGCGGTTGCTTTCAGCTTTGCGCGGCTCATGTGAAGCCTCCTCCACGAGAGACCTTCAGGACCGTCTTGCTCCTCCGTGTGATGGGAAGATGGTGTCTGTGGTACCTGCGATCCTGCGCACGTACAGCAACATGTGACCGGCGTGTTGCTTCCCAACATATGACTGTTCGAATAAGGACTCGAAAACGGAAGGCTCGTAAGTCTCATGTCTAAGGCCACATGACGACTGTGCCTGCTTCTAGGCGACAGGACTAATTCGCTCTGAGACGGCGTTAACGTGTTTTTGACGTTGTAGTACGCGTAACTGGAGTCGTTTATCTGTGGCTGTTTTCCCAGATAAGCGATGGATGTTGGTCTTATTCTCTGTGTACCGTGAGACAATTGTGCAAAATCAATCTGGGTATATTTATTCGACTTTCCTGCTATCTCCTCGGTACTCCTATGCGTGGAGCTGGTATTACTTCTTCCGTACTTCTCGCTCGTCGCTTTTTCATTGTAATTGTCAACATTGTTCCTATTTGTAACATCCTTTTCAATGAACGATCCGAGATTATTGTTCGGCATCGTCGGCGCCTCTATTGTTTCCTGCTCCTTTCAAATACCAGTGCCACCGGAACACCGACGCCTGTTGCCGGGTCTCACCCTACGTCATCGATGCTCCTGCTGCAAGAAGAGTCAAAGAATCGTGCCACGGTTTTTACGAACGTTCATTGTTAACATTGCATCCCTTTTCAACTGAATCACTGCAGCCATATGTCTACACAATCACAACTGCGATTATCGGTACTGTTAAGTTAAGCCACTGCGTTCCATGTCTTCCATTCACTTCGAAACTGTGTTATGATCTTTATGTAAAACATGAAGTGTATTTATTTGGGATTTAATATCTGCATTATATTCTACAGGCACAACGACACTGAACGTTGGAGCTGATCTGATGACGGAGCGCATTTCTCAGGGCACGCTGTTTAGAGCCACTAAACTACTCGCGGAATGGTGCACGTTTCATGCAAGTGTCCCGGACGGGAACGAGTATCTGCAAGTCTCAGTGGTAGAACACTGACCGAAGGCTGGCATCGTATCGCCGCGAAACATACATGACGTACCCGTCTGAATCATAACAATAGTATTAATTGCCTCAAAGCCATATCGGCTACATAATAACTGACTGTGTGGTCTCAATGTTCGTGTGCGGTACCGCTCCGTTGTGTGCACGCCTATTCTCTCTCACGCGTTTACTGGAAGACGCGACCGCGGACAATGACGCTTCTTTTCTGGCCTTTGGAGGCAGATAAGGTAATCGCCGTAGAACGATCTCGCCAAGTATCCAGACGCCGCTCCCAGGAATGCAATTTATTCGTGATTAAAGGGAAACCCCTGTCAATTCATTCTCGCTTTGGCTATTTTCTATGTTTGTTCTTGCCGTAACGACGTTTAACTTGTCGCGCTTGTTGATTTACGAAACGATGGACTGAGAAATGTAAATTATTTCGTCGTTCCAGTATCCTTGAAGTAGTTTACTTAGAAAGTCTTGGAACCATAATCAGTTTGACAAAGCAACAGCACGGTTATTTTACTATATTTAAAAAACCATCTTTAGGACCTTGTATTCCTTCTGACAGAAACATGGAGTTTCCGAAAGTTTCTTTGTGCTGCTCCTAAAATAAAGTATATGGTATCAACGATTAAGTCAATCTAATTATTATCATGGTGCATGTGAACCGTTCGTGGCTTCGTGGGTGAAATACTTTGAAACGATTAGAATTCGCATCGTGTAACTCTGATTAAAAGTGCAACTACGTAAGATTGGCATATTTATGATTAATAAATGTTGAACTTGAACGCGGTCAAGTTCACGTTCGAAACGTATCTCGAGCTCGTAAATTGTATCTTCGGAATCGGACAAATAGAACGTGCGCTTACGCGTTTACAAATGACATGAGCGGTTTCTTCACGTGTCCGTATGCAAATAAGTGGCTCGCGGTGCGCGTGGTAGAGGAACATTGAAATACTGGGGAATCGCCGTCGGAAAACCCGCTATCGTTCGTAACCGCATGACAGGGAAGGAGCGACAGCGTTATTTATGAAAGACCAACCATTCTGACGGTCGTAATAGCGTCACTTCGAAGTCGCATCATCGCAGAGGTGGCGAACCTTCTCTGACCATATGGCAAAACTTATTTTTTTTTATCAGCCACGTGCCACGTGCTACAGTATTTAAAAACTATAATTATTAAATGTTACATGAGAAAATAATTTCTGCTAATTGTTTGCTAAAACGTTAATTTGTAATTGGGTAAAGTTAAATAAAACGTTACTGATTGTTTTCTCATATAACATTAAATATTATTTTAAATAATTGGTCTAGTATGCAAGAGCAAAAACAGGCAAAAATAAGTAATATTTAATTAATGATGTGTTCGTCTCCACAGCATGTAAATTTAATATTGTTCTTTGAATAAATTGATTTTACTTTAGGAAAATTAAACGTCGAGAATTATTGTAAAAACAACTTTAAACGATGGTTACGTCAATTGTCATTCCAAGACTATCTTTTGTGTGTCCAGTTATGTAAAGAGCATTTAACATGGTCTACAAGTCACAGAATACGTGTTCCATATTTTCAGTTTTATTACTTGTTGACGGTAGAGCTAGAGAAAATTATTTCCCTAAACCAAATGAAGATTACTGAGATATAATAATAATTTATTAATTGTAAATTCTATATGCTTTTATTGAATTATTGATCATTAATATTGCATTATCTAAGGTGGTCAGTGGCTGAAAGATTAATTTACATTTAGTTTAAAACATTTTGATGCTTTTAAACATGAAACAAATTTTATTTATAATTCGACAGCGCATCAACATAATCGTCTCGCGTGCCGTTAGTTCCCTTTCCTCTCTCAACGTTATCACATTCGAGATGTAAGTACAACCAAACCAGCAGCAGATATAGACCAAACAAGTCCTAAAATTTTCAATGCTAAAACTTATAAACTTGAACAAGGTGGATTTATGAAGGGTACAAAAAAATTGAGAGATAAAATATATCCTACATATCTAGATCCTGCTGCGCTTGCATGCATCGCTACTGCACTTGTTGCACGCCTTTTATCCGTCAAAAGCCTTTCATATTAAACACCCGCTTCGCATGTTTAAAAATACACCGTCTGTGAACGCATTCGTCTATCTTTGTCTATATTCTGCAGTAGGCTAACAACGAGGCAGGATGAGCTCCAAGGAGCCGTGCGAATGTGTGTCATCGAGGATTTACAGGAAAAGTTTCATTTAGCCGCGGCTCATTTGCATATGTAATTGTACAGACAATTTAGTAGGAACTATGTATACATGATAACGTCGCAGAACCGACAGAAACGTTTTCACCTCCTTCGAAAATTGATCGCTACTTATTCTTAATAATAGTCGAATATCTCTAGTTACCTTAATGCAGCTGTGTCGTAGAGAACTAAGAAGCTTAAACTGATACTGATAAAAGGAAGATAATGACAGAGAAAGGTTTCCTTTTCTCCTTTCACAACTAAACAGGTTTTAAGCTAGTGTTGAATAGGGACGTCTAGATAGCAGTGAAGAACTTATAACTCTTACTTTATCTAATTTAGTAAACATTTCTAGTACTCGAGTTGAACAGTTACAAACATATTTAATATAAAATTGACACAGCTATGGGAAGAGCATAGCTTGAGCCTGTAACAATGCAACGTTCTGCTTGTTTACAGTTTTGCTCGGCGGGTTGCATTTTCGAGTATGCTGGTTTTATTTTCGTATTTCTTGTAGTACTAATACTTTAGTAATACAACTGTAACACTAAGACTTTTGTCGTTTTAAGTTTTTCATAAAATTAAAATGAAAATAGTATTATTTCTACAAGTTTGTAGTGAAAATAGTTCTCATGGTTTCTATAAGATGGCCCCGCTAAATAAAGGGTCGATAATTATTGCTGCATTTAAAATAATCTAACATAGTGTCATAAAGTAAAGAATCGTATTAATAATGTATTTATGAAAAATAAAGAATAATTGATTAATAGATGTCAGTGACTCCATCTTATAGAAATCATGGGAACGATTTTCACTACAAAATTGGACATTTTACCACCGATATTTTTAATGAATTCTTTATTTTTCATTAACATTAAAAAAGCATTTCCAAAGCTATGTTTATGTGATTGTTTATTAGTATTACAATTAGTAGAATATAGTCCTAAAGTTCAGTTCTTTGTCGTATACCGATAACCGGTGTTCAAATGTAATAAAATTTAATAAAACATTAACGCCATAATTAACACATGGCATATATAAGGTTACTTTCAGTATACTTGTGATTGTAATATTGCTTTTTGTAACAACATACAAAATGTTTCAGTAACTTCTTGACATAAAGTATCTGCAGATTTATCTCCTAATGCTGCTTGAGCGGAATTAACTCTGCCAAGCTGTAACAGTAAGCCAGTAGTGTCTTCGGCTAATGGTGGAAAAGCTAAACATATACGTGTTAAAGCTGGTAATACAGGCATGAATAAAATAACACGATCTTTAGCGGACAATACTCCTAAAAGTGTTACAAGAGTATTAATTGCTAAACGTGAAACGCTTAGAGCCTTTGGTAGAGCGTATTGAATTGCTAGGTGTGATGCTAAATCCACGGCAAATATTTGTTTTTCTGGTTCCGGTTGAGATAATAATTCAGGAATCCAGTCAAGGCAAATATGCATAGATGGAATACCAGTTACAGTAATGGGTAACAATTCTCTTGGATATCCCTGTATATATAGATAATAGTTGTTATAGAATATTTGTATAAATTATTTATAATCGTGAATTGTAAATAACATACTTGAAAATGAACCAATTTAGCCAAAGACGGATCTGCTATAAACACTTGATGCAAATACGAACAAATAATACTTTGAATCTCTCTTAGCGACCACATTTGTCCAGGAGTTTCTCTATCTTCTTCCGTTTCTAAGCATGCTTCTAATAATATTTGCACGGCTGCACTTTCTTGACCTGCCACTAAAGCTGTTCTTAAATCTTCTCTTTCCGTTTCACTCGATAGCTGACCAGTTTTTTCGGTCAATGGTTTATCTTGTACATGCCTAGATAACTGTGATCGGGAAGCCGCTAATGCAGCTTGCAAAATTCTGAAAGTATTTGTCACAAAATGATAATTGATAAAAATTAAATTTATTAAAACGTTTCAAGTTTTTAAAACTTTACCTTAAAATAATGGATAAAATTGGAGCGCATCTAAAAACTCTCGTATCGCATCGTAAAACTTGTAATGGATCTAACACAATGTTTTCTTGCGTTAAAAAAACATTCTTTACAATGGAATTCTCTATTAATAGCGAATTTATAGACAAAACCCATAAACACCTCGGTAACACCGTATTTAACCTGAGCCATACTTGTTTGTATAATTCTAAAAGAGTAAATTAACGTTTAATATTTCATATTTTAAAGAATTTTTTTTAATATTAATATACTCTCTAAAAAGAGTAAAATATTACCTTGAATATATCTAGGAACTCTTAAGTTTAAAGTTGCCTTAAAATAGTAAATTATAACTTCTGCATGAGGCCATATATCGGTTGGTTTCATTGACATTAATTGTCTTAAAAGCCTTCCTGTTCTTGAAGGACATGTTTGGATATGTGAAAATGTTTCGATGATCATGATATCGGTAATTTTTACGTTCTCATAGTTTGTAATTGTAGAGTCTATGTTAATCATCTCATTGTCAAGCCAATCATCTACTAGCGAAAGATGAGGAAAATGAGTTGCCAGTAGTCTAAGAAGAGGAGAAAACAAGCCAGCATAGTTCATTTGATCTCTTTGAACCAACTGAAGTAGATATTTTATTGGTAACTCCGACAGAAATTCAGTTGAATAGGATTTAACTTTTCTATCCTGTGATATAAATGTGTGCATGTTGGCTAATCTGACATCCTCATACAATAGCAAATAATACAGTAGCAATAATTGCGACGTAAGAGAAGGTTTTGGAATATCTATATCTGTATTATCTATTTCGCATTGAGGTACATTAATAGTACTTTTTTTAAAGTCAAAGTTTGCCCCAAAAACACTATTTTGAAATACTCTTCTAATTTCTCCTTCCATAATTGGCTTGTTTGTGTGTTCTGATGTTTTATTATTTAATACTAAAATCGAATTGACGTATACTTCAACTAAAGCAGGAAGAACTGGATGTAATGGTGGCACACTATTACAAATCTGTCTGTAAATCCAATTTTTTATCGGTACTCGATGCTTTGCAAATGCTCGCGATTTTAATAACTGATGAATACAATGAACAGGTAAAAATCCTGGAATGTTTGCATTTAAATTAGCTGTTACTGGCACCTTTACAGCGTGAGAAGTAACAACTTGCTCTGTAAATATCTCCTGCATAAATATTTGCTTCATTCTAGTTAGATTGTTTGGTCGTATCGGTATTTTCATCCCTAAAGTTGCACATACAAGTTCACAGATAGCTGATAGTTGATTACTGTGAAAATGTATAGCCATTAAAAGTAACATTTCTCCAAAACTGGCCGTCACGCCGCTAGCGCTTTCAAAGTAAGCTTCCTCACGGACAAGCCATTGCACCCATTCTATGCTACGTTTTTCAAGATTGTGATGCCCTATCAATGATGAACACGCGATAAGCATACAAAGACCTAAAGAAACAAATCTTACACCAGCTGGTGATGGAGGAGGATGAGATGTCAACAACTGAACAATCATTGCTACTTCGTCATCTTGAAATTTAATACCTCCAATACCTCTCAATGCACAATAAAGTCGCAATAATGCACTGGCTTGAACTACTTGACTCTCTGCTAATTGACCTGCATTTTGGGAAGTAATTCTTTGCAGCCTTTTGAGTAGTTCTTCTCTTAAAGATTGTAATGCAGTATGTGATTCCCATTTGCGTTTCTGACCATTTCTAATAAACATTGCAATCCATGTTCTTACTTGTTGATCACTACCAAGCAGTAATCCTGATACAAACGCAACAATATCACTTTCTGATAAAGCATTATCTATACTATCATGTTCCAAACTTAATGTAATTGCTAAAGCAGGCATTCTACAAAGCTCCACACACTTGGCTCTTACTGCCAATGCTTGACTCGGATTCATCTGACACAACATAGTCAAAGCCATTGTTCTAATCCTGCCCAATGTCGATTCTTCTTGTTTTTCTCCATTGGCAATTAAATGAGCACATACTTCATTAAAACTATCAGGAATATTTGCAACTATCCAGCAGATTATTTCTGGACCATGTTTAACATGTAATAATGTTTCAGTAATATCTAATATTGATAACAATGTTGGTAATTCAGCAAGGGCAATGCAAATCACATAACTGATCTCTTCCATGTATACTGCATTATCAAATAGATCAGATTGTTTGATTTGGAATTCCTGATTCTTCTGCTGCTCTTGTACTTGACAGGCAATGTATAACAATTCGCTTAAAACTAGCCTTATTCTTCTAGTAGACTCACTGCGTTCAAATTCCAAAGCGAGACCACTCTGCAATGACTGAGCAAGGACACTATCGCGTTGTAAACTACCTAATTTTTGCCTAAAAATGTTGATTACGTATAAAATTTTTAATGCTTTTGGAATATCTATATTTGCATTATATATACGTAGTATATATAAGTACAGAACACTAACCTCAATTGTTGCTCTTTTCGAACATCAGTCTCCAATGCATGAAAATCAATCGAAAGCAACGCAATTATCGAGTTCACCGACTCAATTCCTGACAAAATTGTCAAAACTTGCTTTCTTTCTTCTACACAATCTTTCGTTATATCTAAAGGAGAGATCAGACTCATCCTAACCAAACATGGTAAAATTGGTCGAATTTCTTTATGAGAACAAAGTGACAATTCTTGTATGTCTACATTTTGTATTGCGGTAAAAATCCGCGGTGTTACAGACATATTAGTCTGCATTGCTGTCAATTATTATTTACCACTGTTCCAAATTCTTTAAATACAAGGTGATGTAAACAAACATCATATGACTGCAATCGTTCTCGTTTACAAGTAAATGAATGTATCAGAAAGTATGAGAACTTAGAATTAGTCTAAAGTATATATAATGAGACATAATGAGAAAGTTGTTATACAAATTGTTTACACTATTTATATAAATAAAAAGTCGATAAAAATGAAATCTAAATGGTTGTTCCCAAAAATGTTGTGATAATAGTACTGATACAATATTCTTTGCTTTATAGCACTACGATATATTAGTTAATATGTCAAATGTATCATTTTTATTATAAATAATTATTCAATTTTGTTATAATTATTAACCCGGTTAGTGGCGCCATCGGTGTAAAAATGCCCAAGTTTGTAGTGAAAATAGTTCCAACCTTTACAGTAAGATAGCGCCACTGATATCTTTTAATTAAATATTCTTTACTTTTCATAAATGAATAATTAAATCCATTCTTTGTTTTATGACATTACAATCTTGCTTTGATTAGTATTATTAACGTTGTCTTTCAACGTAGTGTTCGATTTACAATAAGCTCCCTATACATGTAAATTCACAATTGAGACCTAAATAAAATAGAGTTTCGCCTCTGTGTGTATTCTGTGATTTCGTTCTCGCGGTTCACTCGAAGAACATCGAAGAACGTGTCACTTCCGATACGAGGGGGAGATTTCCGTTTGATTACGTGTGTATATGAAGACTCTACTCATAGGCCGATAGAACTCACCGGTTTGTCTCGTGGCAAGTGGTGGCAAGTGGCCATTACGTATGGTGCATAATGAGATTGATAGATAAATTCCTCTGTCTATTCGCGATACTCGGCATCGCGAATGCTGCTGGCCCTACGCTCGTTTTACTTGATAATTTGGCTATTAGAGAAACACATTTCATCTTTTTTAAGACATTGCAAGGTACGTAAACATCCGGCTACTTTCAGAGAAATATCTGTCAATAATTATTTACTGACAATATCTTTATACGTCTTCTTTTTTTTAAAGCTATAACAACACTGTATTTATGTTATTATATTAGGCGATTGTTACGTGTATAATTTTATTGAAAGTTGTAGAAAGTACAGCAAAGGAAGGTTAAGTTCCTAGAAATTTTATCCCCTGATTATAAGTTCCACATTATTAATATATACCTTCTATTCTGTTATAGATAATGGATATACGTTAACATTTAAATTAGCAGATGATGCTAATTTATCACTCTCCAAGTATGGGGAATACTTATACAAACATTTAATAATATTTGCACCATCTGTGGAAGAATTTGGTGGAGCATTAAGTGTTGAGGCAATAACTGATTTCATAGATGGTGGTGGAAATGTTCTGGTAGCTGGTTCTTCCCAGTCTGGAGATGCACTGCATGAACTAGCATCCGAGTGTGGTTTTGAAATTGATGAAGAGGGTTCCACAGTCATAGATCATTTAAATTATGATGTTACTGATAATGGATATCATACCAAAATAGTTGCAGATCCATCCAACTTGATAGATGCTCCTGTCATTGTTGGAAATAAAAATGTACCACCTTTACTTTACCAAGGAACTGGACTTATTGCTGATACAGACAATCCTTTAATTTTGCGTCTATTAACAGCATCCAGTTCAGCATATTCATACAATCCAAATAACCCTATAAAGGATTATCCTCATGCAGTCGGCAAGAATACATTACTAATCGCAGCTCTCCAAGCCAGAAACAATGCAAGAGTTGTGTTCTCAGGTTCATTATACTTCTTCAGTGATGAAGCTTTCACTAGTTCCATTCAGAAAGGTCAAGGTGAGAACGATTTCGGAATATGTATTCTTAAAATTGCAGTAATGTTACAATAATTATATATTTAATAAATAATCCAGGTGGCCAGAAATACGAAAAATCTGGAAATGAGATAGTAGCGACGAAGATCGCGCAGTGGGTCTTCAAAGAAAATGGCGTGATACGCGTCTCTTCCGTTCATCATCACAAAGTCGGAGAAACCGAACCGCCTGCAGCTTACACGATAATGGACGACGTCGTCTATTCTATCGAAGTTCAGAAACTGTCGGGCGACAAATGGGTTCCTTACGAGACGAACGATCTGCAATTGGAATTCGTTCGAATCGATCCGTTCGTTCGCATGACGATGAAACCAGTAGGAAACGGTCGCTACGAGGCACGATTCAAAATCCCCGATGTCTACGGAGTTTATCAATTTAAAGTGGATTATACTCGCATCGGTTTGACCCATTTGTATAGTACAACGCAAGTGTCGGTCCGTCCCTTGCAACACACACAATACGAACGTTTTATACCAAGTGCATTCCCTTACTACATAAGCGCATTTTCGATGATGGGCGGCGTATTTTTATTTTCACTTGTGTTCTTGCATTACAAGGAGGACACGAAACCAAAGTCTGAATAAATTCTGTCGTGATCACAATGTTTACAGATACTTTACAATGGGATACACATAGTACAGTTTGTCATTTTCATATCGCGTAGACATCGAGGAGAAGGAGAAAGTGCTTAATTAACAAAGTAGCAGGTATTTACGATGTATAGATGCGAGTGTAATAAGATGATTATATTTATTTAACGAAACGCTGGAAATCGGAGGGTACATCTTGTTTGAATCCGGAAAGCGTGAACATCGCTTGAAATCTATCTACACATAAACTATCAGAATTTTTTTCTGTACAATGTTAGGTATCTTTAACGAATGTTTTTATAATTGAAATAATAAACGAAACAAAGAAATATAAATAAGTGTACTGGTAATCTAAGTATCTTCACAGTTATTCGGAATACCCTTTGTTTAATTAATATAATGTTTAACGACAATCATTGCGCGAAACGTTCGAAAAGAGCTTTCTGATTGGGCGGTAAAAGTGCATCGTGCGTGCATTTATTAATGCGAACGTGAATTGCATGAAAAAGATAGAGGGGAATTGTGCTTATTATTAGAAGAGTAAGAAACGAATTTTTATTTCTTTTATCGTGTAATTGGCGAATGTTTTTAACGATTCCGTAAAATCTTAAAAATATCTAACGGTTGATCGCGAATGCATTTCCTCGTGCGTCTAATAATATACGAAACGACATATCTATATGATCTATCGCTGAATTGAAGTCTTATGTTATGGAGTAATTGATAAAAAAAAGTTTGTGCGTAAAGAAACTGTAAGTTTCAGCTTTCAAAATCTTATCGAGAATGTCGAAACATTTTGTAACACTTTCAACCGGCGGTGTGCGATCAATGACTCGTTTGATATGACTTCTGGTGTTAACGGGGAATTTCGTGGTTTTCGCTATAAACGCAGTAGCAAACGGACATGAAAAATGCTGCATTTACTTGAGAATAATCGTACTTTGTTGTCGTTACGATCCACCAGTGCTGTTATTTCGTGAATTTCGAAAGTTTAAATAAAACTCGGAGAACATAACCTAAGCAGGTTATTTATGCCTACTTCTGCCTCTAAGTACATTTTTATAGTTGTTAAGAAACTTTCCAGTTCTTCAAGATGTTGGAAGGACTTGTAGCCTGGGTGTTGAATAATTACCTGGGAAAGTATGTTGAGAATTTGAACACAGATCAACTAAGCATTGCTTTATTGTCAGGTAAGGTTATGCTTCCGTTTTGAGTCATTTGTGTAACTTTAGAAATGAATTTGTTTTGGAATATGTTACTGACAACATTTCTTTATTGATAATACCATCACAATTTTGCTCGAATATTTATAATTCGTCATGTGTTATATTGTACCTTGGACAGTTTATCAAAATAAATTTCAAGGCTGATCTTTATCAGATATGAATTTATGGTAGCATTAAGTTCCTCTTAGGATTTATAGAATGAATATTCACGCCTAAAACTATGTGCATTCTTTATTAGGGGAGGTTGAATTAGAAAATTTGCCATTAAAGAAGGAAGCATTACGTCACATTGGATTACCAGTGGAAATAAAGGCAGGTTTCATAGGTAAAGTCAGGTTGCAAGTACCTGTTCGTCAAATAAGGACAGCATCTTGGGTCATAGTCATAGAACAACTTTATTTAGTAGCAGGACCAATAAGTTTGGATGAGGTACATGCATTTTAATACTCCTGTGTTATTTGCGAATCTCTGTATTCATTTTTAAATATTAAATTTTAGTTTGATAATGAAGCAGAGGAACAAGCAATAGTAGAATGTAAACTGAGTAGATTAGATTCTTTAGAAGCAAGATGGAGAGCAGACACAGAACGTGATCCTGGTTATTATGCTACCAGTTATAGTTCTTGGGTTAATTATGGCACCTCCTTAGTAACAAATATCATTGAAAATTTGCAACTTAACATTAAAGATGTCCACATAAGATATGAAGATGGGGTAGCATTATCAGATGGTAAATGGAAGAATTTACTTATTCAGATAAAAAGTCATATTGTTAAGAATACAGTTGGAAAATGATTTTAATTGATAGATAGTGGCATTGCCCTTGGTGTGACTATAGGAGCCTTAACTGCTCAAAGTTGCGATGCTACCTGGATACCTGGTTCTACTTCATGGAACCTTACAGATGCTTCCTTTAAACTTATGGAGCTTGATAGACTTTCTGTTTACTGGAATCACCTGAAATCCGACGAGTTTTTTGGTTCTCTCAATCTCGGTGATTTAGCTGTATATATTTATTTTTATATAAATTATCTGAATAACATTTAAAATAAATCGATTGGTAGTTCATTAAATAATACTCGTTTCTTGTTAGATTGCTATGAGCGAGCCAAAGAACATAATAAAAAAGCACATTCTGTCGCCTGTTAGTGCAAGAGCACATATTAAAAGAGATAGGTCTGAACGACCATTGAGATCTACAAACAAACCGAGAATCATCGTAGATCTTTTGTTAGACGATGTTCCCCTATGTATTACAGATGTAAGTTGTTAAATTTAAGCGAGTATATTAATGCAAAGTACTAGCTACTTTTTTGTTAGGTGCAATACGAACAAATAATCAAGTGCATAAAAGGCTTGAAAGATATAGATCGTCGCAAGCAACAGAGACGCTGCCGTCCGTCAGTTAGCGTCTCTGCGGCACCTAAAGAATGGTGGAAATATGCAGCGCGATGTCACATTGGTAGGGAAACTCTTAAACCTAAATTATGTTGGGAAGATATGCTTCAAAGAGGCAAAGAGAATATCTTGTACGTCGAGACTTACACTAAATTACTAGGTACTTAATTAAGATTCATAAAACGTTTGTCGTTTGCGACTACTTGATATTAAACAGTATTATTTTGTAGGGACGCCAACTAGTATTTTACCAGCAGATAATAAGCAGTTGAAGGAAAAGGTTGAACAAGAGAGAAGTTTTGACGAACTTAGGGTATTAAGAGAAATAGCGATGCAAAGAGTTAGGCCGCCAAAACCTGTTCCAAATTCGGATGTCAATGTACCGCAACCTCGGGGAATGCTCGAACAATGGTTTCCACAGTGGTGGGGGTGGTATTCGAAGGCACCGAATACAAATACTCAAGGCACATCGTCCACTTTCGACGGGGAACTTCTAGATGTTTTAGCAGATACTATAGACGACGATACGTTATTACGTCGTGATACTGTATTCGGACAATTTAATTTCACGTTATCGAAAGGCGCTGTTTCACTTTGCACAACGAAGAGCGATAACGAATGTACAAAAACTGTAATAGAGTTACAATTCGAACGAGTAAATTTAAGTTACGATTCGAGGCCAAGGTCTGGATCACACAAGTTTTTTATCAGTTTGGGAGCGTTGTATTTGCACGACTATCTCACCGAAAATTCTACTTTTCCAATTTTGGTACAACCTCAAGTAATGTCGTTCGCAACATCGCGGATACGTAGCTCCACGGAGAAATTGACGAACCAATTGCCACAGCATTTGTTCGAGATGACTTATGAAAAACGCCCGTTGCACTTGAGTGCTGACCACTCTTTACACGTTAACTCGAGGTCTCTGGATATCGTTTATAATCCTACCGTGATACATTGGCTCATAGATTTTATGTGCAAGCCGCACAGGTCATCGTCCAATCAAAGATTTCAAGCAATGAAGCGTAGAACGCGAAGACAACTTATAAAAAATTGGGAACAAATTTTGGAAGGAGACTTCGTGTACCGTTCTTCGTGGGATTTACAGTTCAACATATCCGCACCTCAGATTTTGTTAGTAGAAAATTTTACGGATTCCAATGCCGCGGTTGTAGTTGTCGACTTTGGTAAACTTCATTTAACGAATTATGTACAAAATGACGAAGTAATTATGAAGCCAGGCTCAGGAACAAATAGCGACGACGAAGACGAGAGATTCGAGACACCTTGCTCAACTCCGCCTGGCAGCCAAGAAAATGGTTCCGTTCAAGATTTTCAGACCATATCGGAAACAGCGTTGCACCAAAAGCTGTACGATCATTATTCTATCAATCTGGTCGATTTGCAGATTTTAGTAGGAAAAGTAAAAGATAATTGGAAACACGTACGAACTAGAGGAATGTCTAGCTTACATGTTTTGGAACGTTTCAATATATCATTGCAAATCGAGAGACGCGTTTTCTCTACGTCGGATCCAAACTTTCCGTCTGTAACGGTGTCGGGAAATCTGCCAAGATTAGTAGTACATGTCAACGAACAAAAGGTAGAGGCAATCAGACTGATGTATACTTTGCTTTCAAGTTTCTCGAAGTCTACCGGAATTCCACAAACAGACGTGGTCAACTTAGAACCCGAGAGTCCAAAGAAAGAAGAAAATGCGGACAAGGGTGGGAGCCACGTAGTGATGGTTCAATTCATTATCGATCAAATGACCTTCGAATTGCAATCTAGAGGTCGCAGTGTGGCAGAGCTTCAAGTTTCTGGAGTTAGAGCTGCCTTTAGTAGAAGGACAGCCGATGTCAATGTTTCCTTGTCGGTGCATGGGTTACTTCTCGTCGACGCTCTTCAAGAATTTGGTCCTGACTTTGAGTTATTAGTAGCCAGTCACAAACATGTTGGAATGGATAGTATTTCTGGTAGTTTAAGAGACTCGGAACCGACGTCACCTGTCTCACCAGAGTCTCCGGGATCTCCTGATCCTACGCTATCGAAGAGATTAACTTCTCCTGTCGCTTTGAATAATGCTTTATCTACCTTGGCAAGTAAAACCAAGAATCCTCAGTCTCCAAGAAATAATTCATTCATCGAACTGGACAAGATGGACTCTGAAGCTTTAATCGTTGTCGAGTTAACATTGGTATACGATAATTTGGAAAATTTGAGAGTTGCCAACATACAGTTCAACAATTTGGACATTATCGCCAATCAAGAAACAATAGTAGAACTGATGGGATTCTATAGGCGAATATTTCCATCTCGAAAACTGAGGAAAAACATAGAAAGACAGGAATCGCTTTCGAATATGACCGTAGAGCCAAAAGTTTCGACCAGGACGGAAATAACTTTCGATTTTCATAGATTGAACGTTTTACTTTTGCGGGCGGTAATGCATGATAATCATTTGGTAGGTCAAAAGATTGCCACTGCTACAATGTGCGATGCTCGTATACAAGCTACTTTAGCAGTACACACTTCGATTTCTGGATCGCTCGGAGGTCTCCAAGTATTGGATCAAACATCAACTGGCAAAACGCATCAACGAATTATCAGCGTTGGAAGAGACCCTATCGCAGATCCACCTCAACAACAACTGGAACATTTTACTAGTCTATCCAACCAGCCAGAGGCACTTCGATTCTCAGCGAATCGCTGTACCAAATCCAGCGCGCAACAGCAGGACGGAACGGAGACGTTGATAGATCTAACGATACGTATAGGCAGCGTATGGTATACACATGCTCCTCATTTGCTCTCCGAACTACGTTCGTGTGCTGATGAATTTAAACAGTATTTGAAGAATCTTGCTCGCCAGATTAGCGCTGCGGCCACGGATATGGCTATTGGCTTAGTTAATGCGGAAGATTGGACAATACCACCGCGTAGACGTTTACCAAGCCTATCTGTAGACTTAGAGAACCCAAGTACCTTATCTTTGAAGTTGGACATACTTCTCGATAGTCCTGTATTGGTGATACCCCGATCATCCCATAGTCGTCAAGTATTTGTTGCTCATCTGGGTACGATGTTCTTGCAACACGAGCCTAATCTTGGGTCCATGGTAAAGCATAAGTTGACGTTGGAAGTTCGAGATATGAATTTGTATTCTCTTGAAGTATCTGCTAATCCCCATAGCCAGGGTCACAGCAATTTACCTTTAAGAGCAGAAGAGATGTATTCTTGTAAAGAGTCGGGTAAACCAATTCTACACGATACCGTCTTAAAAATTGTAGTTGAAAAAGAAAACGCGTTGGCGCAAAGTCCCAGTTATTTCATCGACGAGTTCTCGAATAATCCAATCGTTCAGGTTCACGGAGTCGTGATGACGCCTCTGAAAGTATCTCTGTCTCGAGGACAGTACGAACAACTGTTGGATACGATAAATAGATTGTTTTCAATGCCTGTAGCGGTACCAGTTGTCCAGAAGTCACAGGTGATGAACAAGGTACCGACTTACTCCGATAAGCTTGATCTTTCCATTAAGGTTTTATTCGAATTGCCCACGCTGAGCGTAGAATTAAAACAAGGCCTCCTAGAACAACCGTTAGTCGAATTGTCTATGAGAGATTTCGTTGCTAAGTACGAGAAGTTGCAAAGAAATGAATCCACCATTCAGGTTGCCTTGCGTTCTCTGCTGATGGAAGATTTGTTATGTCCTATTGGTACGCGACATCGATGCATGATGCAATCATCAGCACCGACGCGCGCAAAGCTTCCTGCTGGCGTTTCGAAGTCCTGTCCAGACTTTGCATTCGTGCAGCAGTTCAGAAGCGAGTTTGGACGTGGAAGTTTGCCTGACAGATTAGAGACCGACACGTTGTACGGCACAATTCCTGCTCATTGGCGTCGGAAACCAGTTTCATTAGTGGACACACCGAATACTCCACCTCCGTCACCTGGTGCGTCTACGAGCGAAGAAAATCTAGTGCTAATGAGCATCACGATAACCGAACCAGATCCTGATCAGCCAACAAAGGACCAGTTTCATCAGAAAAGCGTTACCGTCGATTTCAACTGTTTGGATTTGGTAATAAGCGTAGAGTCTTGGATGGTGGTTTTCGATTTCTTCGGATTCGCAGGACCGTCGAGAGCCAATCCTAAACTTACCACCCATCAAACGTCCATCGATGTGGATCAACTAGACAAGGCGGACAATCTGCCTTTGCAATCGGAAACAGAAATAGAAGTTAGATCGTTGACATTGGTGCTAATACAGTCCGAGAGAGAAATTGCGAAAGCCAACGTGTCCAATGCCAATATGCATATTTTAAAGGCAAATGGAAAGACGAAAGTATCAGGGTCGTTGGGATCCATGTCCTTGCTAGATCTGACGCCGCACGGGAGGTTTTACAGGGAGAGGTTTCTATCCTCGGGAAGGAAAGCTTTGAACTTTCAGTATTCAAGTTATATAGACACCGAGAAACGACCATATGACGCTCAATTAAAATTAGAAATGTCCGCAGTCCATTATGTACATACTCAGAGATTCGTAGCGGAACTTCAGGCATTTTTTTGTCACTTTTCACAATTGTGGACCATCATGGCGAATTTGAAGGCTGGTGTTGGAGCTATTATAGATACCAATAAACGAAGCATGAGGTTATCATTGGAACTTCACGCGGGCGCGCCTGTGATTTTATTGCCAGTTAGTTCGAGGTCTGATGAATTGATACTGTTGGACTTGGGAGAACTGACCGCTCACAACCAATTTGCAATTTCCGAAGTGATGGACAAGTGTCTGCTAGATATAATGTTTCTCGAATTGGTCAACATGGATGTTTATGCAGCCAAGAGAGTCAACTGCGACGATCAGAGCGAAAATATTGACACTCTGGTCGTTGGTGGCTTTCTTATCAAGAGACTTGGATCATCTTTACTCACGGAGATGTGTCACTTGAAGCTACGCATTGAAAGAAATTTGGACACCTATATTAGCAGAGAAATTCCTGACTTGAGTATACACGGGACACTGTCAACGATGGATTGCGCTTTAGATCCCGCTCAATACATGCTAATTCGAGGTCTTCTCTCTTACAATATCGGAGAAAATTTGGACGACTTACGGCTGTTCATGCAAGATTTGAATCAAACCGTTGAGTACTCCATGGTTAATGTAGATAATCGAGAAACGATTTGGAAGAAATCATGCATAACTCTCGAGTTGGTCAACGTCACCGTTAAGTTACATCCGAATCATAATATCGCGGCTCTAGCGTGTATCAATTTCATCAAATCTAGGCTGACTCTGGATTCATTGAGCGATGGCTCGCAGGATATAGATCTAGTGTCTCAAGAGATATTGATCACGGACATGCGGTTTCAGGATGAGCCCGCTAGTAGCCAATCGAACGTTTTCACAAGTATTTTGCAGCCTTTGAGGAATTCCAACAACGAGAATCGCGTACAGGCCGAGGTACATCACAGGAGACGCAAGGTGAACGCGGCAACAACTATTCTCGTGCACAGTATGCGTTTGACTGCTATACTGGACTGGTGGGAAGCTGTACGAGACTTCTTAATATTAAATTCTCCAGAGCCGGAACCTATTCTTGGAATAGTTACCTATTCTATGGAAAGTAATCAAGAAAATGAGAACAATGCTCCAGCTACGATACCGCTCGAATTAAAGATCAATATCACTGATTCAGAATTGGTGATTGTAGAAGACACGTCGGTCCGTGATACGAATGCTGTGATTCTAAAGAGTACAGCCGTTCTTTCGTACAGATCTGCCCCTCAAGAAGGAGAGAAACCTCTCTCCTGTAATTTGTCTCACTGCGAATTGTTCTCCTGCATCCTAGGATTAGAGGAAGAGACTGCTCTCTCTATAATCGACCCTGTAGGGGCTAGCTTAGACCTAACACAGGAGAAGTGTCTCGAAGTACAACTACAGCCGTTGTGCGTGAGATTGAGCTATCACGACGTGACGATGTTTTCCAGGATGCTCAGCTCCCTTCCGAAACAGACTTTGGTAGCGAAGCAACGCTCGAACGAAGCGTTGACCTCTCTCGAAATACAAGTACAAAAGTTAACAGCCCTTGGGTTCATGGAGTCCGATTGCAGGGCAGCGTTGCAACTCTGCAATGGCCAATTGGACGAAGCGGCCTTGTGGTTGACGCAAAACGCGGTACCTAATTCTGACGTTAATACGAAGAACGAGTCTATTTTCCATACTGTTGATTTACAAACTTCCTGTGCAAGGATATGTATCATAGACGATTGTAGAGATGCCGACGTGCCATTGCTGGAAATCTCATTGTTAGATTTCAGTTTAAGGCAGGATTGCGTAGGACCGGGTCTTCTGTCTTCTACTTTCAGCATCGATTACTATAACAGAGTTCTCAGTGGCTGGGAACCTTTCATCGAACCTTGGCGTGCTACCATTCAATGGGAACAGACGTTGATGAACTCCCTTAATTCGCAGAGACTGCAGGTGTCTGTAGATTCTCAGGATTCCGTTGACGTCAACGTCACTTCAACGTTGATAGAACTGATAGAGTTAGTCAAGAATAACTGGATGCAAGACTTCTACTTGACTTCCATTAAAGATATGAACGTGAACAAACCATCGGGAAATGGACAGGCGTACCGACGTAGACTACCTTTCATTCCGTTTGCATTGAAGAATGAAACGGGATGTAAATTGTGGTTCAAAACTATCATCGCTACCGCGGATGATACTAAGGATGTTGGACACAATTTCAAAGCGAAAAACGATTTTCAAAAGGATGATACGTGGATTGAAGTCACTCCGGGCGACACTGTTCCCTTCACCTTTGAAGGGAGAGGAAAATTGAGGCACCACGCCACGCATACAGTCCGAAGACATCAGATCACAGTACTTGTGGATGGCTGGAGAGCAGTAGACCCTGTTACAGTAGATCGCGTTGGGATATACTTTCGACATGTAAATGGAAATATAACTGGTTCACAAACGAATGAACGATTGGTAAATAAATTATACTTTCGCATATTAATCATTGTTGCACCTAAAAACGATTGATTACAGTTTCAGATGTTAACAGCAAAGGCTAGAATAGTATTTGCAGTCGAATTAGAGGGATCAGCTAGAAAATTAGTAACTGTTAGATCAGCTTTACAAATATCGAACAAATTAAGACACATGGTGGAGATTAAAATGGAGAAGTCTTTAAATCACTTCGAATGTAGGTATCCTTGATTATACGATACAAACCAAACGACATGAATATTTGAACGTTCTCTTCTTTTAGATCTACCTCTGACTCTGTCTGTTAGCGATAGAATTCTGCAAGTACCTGCACAGTCCACTATATCGGTACCTTTAACGCATACTGGTGTGCAAATGTGTCTGAAACCTATACATTTAAATAATATATTCCAATATTGTACAGAAACGATAGATTGGACAGTGGTGAAGAAACCGCTGGAAGTCATAGAAAATCGTATTACGTGTAGAGCTAATCACAATAATATATTTAGGTAGGTCTCCATGCTGTTGAAGTAGAATAATTCGATGAATTGATATATCGTTATATCGTTGTAGAATGTGCGTAGCAGTGATGCGAGACAATTATCCATTGGATACGAGTGTAATGCTCCCAGCGCACACGATAACCGTGATGGCTCCCCTCACTTTAACCAATTTATTGCCACATGAATTGCTCTTCGAAGTAGGTACAGAAAGTGGTCGTATTCTACCTGGTGGTAGCGCCGACTTGCACACGGTAGATATCGAAGAGCAATTAGAGGTTACGATACAACTAGATGGTTATTCCGGACCAGGATCGGTGAATAAATTTTCTTCCTTTCACGTTTTAATTTCGTTAATATCTTGGCGATACTTAAAATAAGCATGTTTTCCATAGATGTTATTGCCACCAAACACAAGTTCTTTCACTGCTCGTCTTCGACTGGCGGATTCCTCTGGGAGGATATTGTTTCTACATGCAGCTGTTAATATAGAAAAAGGTTCCGCCACTCAAATTAACATTACTGCGCCGTATTGGATTATAAACAAAACAGGTTTACCTCTGGTATTTCGGCAAGAGGGTGTCGGAGTTGAAGCAGCTGGACAGTTCGAGGAACATGAAAAGGCTAGAATGGTAGCACCATTATTGTTCTCTTTCAGCGATGAAGAAGCAAGCAGAACTTTATCGGTTAGGGTTGGCACTGCGGTGCATCCTCAGGGAGTACCACAGTGGTCCCAGCACTTTTACTTACAGCCTGGAATACAGGTATGTAAGTCATAAATAGCTCTTCATGCTATAGATAAATGACATATTTCGAACGAATTAATTTTAAATATTTCTAGGTACACCGTCTTAGAATATCTTTGCGTGATGGTCGACCTGATATAGTGTATCTGATTAGTGTGGCTACTCGGACAGCGAGAGGAAAATATAGAGCTACAACTGTAGTTACATTGTCCCCTAGATATCAATTGCATAATAAGTCGAGTTGTACGCTAGAGTTGGCACAAAAATGTTTCACCACAACAATTGTTAGTACAACCTACAATTCTATATAATTGTTTATTATGCATGAGAATAATCATTATGCTTTGTTCCTTTCAGAGTCACCCAGATGCTCAGGCAACGTACATTAGAACAATGCCAGACTGTCACATGCCGTTTCATTGGCCACGTCTTGATAAAGATTTACTGTTGTGCGTCCGTATCATGGATGTCAAAGATTGCATGTGGTCAGGTGGTATCAAATTAGACGATAATTATTCGCTGACCATTAACATTAGGGATGCGGCAGGGAGAATGCATTTTCTTCGAGTAGATGTGGTTTTACAAGAAAGCACGTATTTTATAGTGTTTACAGATGCAGACACTATGCCACCGCCTATAAGAGTTGATAATTTCTCAGAAGTTGCTCTAGTGGTTAATCAGGTAATTATTCGCTGCACTTCGATAGAGAACACGCTTTCATTGTCTTAACATTTATTATATAACTTTCTTCAGTTTATTCAAGTAGCTACACGCTAACAACTTTATTATCCGTTTTAATTCACTAAACCATTTAACCAAATTAATTAGGAATCATTTTCAAGACTATTTTTATAGGTCACCGTACACGACAATTTACAATGGACCGTGAGACCTCATTCATCGGTACCGTATGCGCTGGATGAACCAATACAGTCTGCTGGTTTAGTGTTAACAGCACCTGGAGGTGTAACAGCTACGTACGATTTGAATATACTCGGAGAGAGCAGAGGTCTGACTTATGAGAACTTTATTTACATCGCCTTCACGGGTAATTCCTACTTAGTGTTTTTAATGCTGATGATATTTGCCACGAAAATCAATTGTTATAAGTAACGTGGTTGTTGAATCCAGGAACATTTAAAACTGACTGTGATCTGGGGACAGGAGAGGGTGGTCTAGATCCCCTAGACGTCGAGACGCAAAGATTGGTCTTAGAAGCTGGTCCTGGTGGTTGGGTTGCTTTGCGAAGAAAGCAATACGGGGCCAGATCCCAGTTGTGGAGGATGACCGGTGACGGTCAGTTGCAACACGAAGGTGTGCAGTAACAGAATTTGCATCGTTGACTCTGTCTGTTGTTTTTAAATCGTTCTTAAGAGATTGCTTTCATAAATTAGGTTCCAGTCCACCGAGAGATAAGCATTCGAAAACCCCGGAAATGGTGTTGGTTCTAGACATCGCTGGTACTGCGCCTCAACCGTTTACATATTGCGCGCTTGCGTTAAGGAAACCTGATCCTAGAAGAAGATCGACACAAACCTGGCGGTTTACCGATGATGGTCGATTGTGCTGCGCGCATAAAAATATGTGCGTTCAGTCAAAAGATGGATTCATGGGGTTACACGAAGGTTTGACACGACGATATTAAATGTATTTGGAATAATTCATTGGCGAAGCATATTTTCACCCCTTATTTTGACACGTGTATTTGTTAGTTCTCCATTTTATCCATTGCTATTTTATTCAGTTATCAAAGCTTTTACTGACGAGAGAACCTTATGATCCGGATGAGCGTCTTTTGGGCGGAAGAATAGCTCATTCTGATCGTAAGTTTCTCTTGTGAGGATCACTAGTGCCACGCAAATTATTTCTTTTATTTTATTTTATTCATCAGTTGAATAAGAAACTTCAAAGGTTCGCTTCACTAAATAAAGTGGCTGTAAAAGTGAAGATACAAACCAATTGAAAAACTTCTGTAACGTTGTTTGTGTATTCCTGTTTGATTGATTTGAAGTTTATGGTTTTCGACCCCGTTTTTCTTCCGAAAGTATATTGTTCTAATAATGACTCGTGAAGCTTAAATTGATAATGAATGTTGCAGGCGGCAGTGTCGCCCGTTGGCAAATGTGTACGTATAGATTCGGAGTACACTAATTTCGTCCGTTGCTTATAAATTTACGTATAAGTATTATGCACACTTTCGCTTGTTTTTTTTTTCTTAATTAGCGCTATGAGCATTAAATTGTTCAAAGACATGTCTTAGTAAATGATCGTAACAGATGTCCTCATTGCTGCTACCGTTAATTATTTTAACATAAAAAAAAATGTATTTCTCTGTCAAGTAAAATAAACAAAGTGCCAGTTACGGGGACATTGACAGTTACTGAAACATTTACTCTGTGTCATTCTGATGTCTTTGAACGATGCATGAAACAAAAGATTCTACATACATAACATATGTATCTTAACTTCGAGTCGTTTATGCAGCCACTTAATCCTTATCAACGTGCGCTTTATGCACAGACTTTGTAATTATATTTTTTAGGGAGCGAAGCGGTATTGGGTCCCCAAATTCACAGCAGTCCTCCACCGATCGAACAACGCGTAGGAAGACAAAAGTTGCGACCAGGATCTGGTTTCTTGTCTGTCAGAGTAACAACTGATGGCCCAACTCGAGTGTTACAAGTATTGGATATCAAAGAACGGGTATATATGCTTTTTCGAAATATCGTAAGAGAAGTGTCGAAGCTGCGCTCCAATGACCAATCGTTCTTTGCAGAAAAAAACCTTCGCTTTGCTTGAAGAACGCGATTGGTCACACATTGCCGTCAGTCACCGGCCAACACAAATAAATACAGATGCTGAGAACCTAAATTCCCGTGAATTAGAACTGAGAGTTAATTTAACAGCTGGTCTCGGATTATCAATCGTGTCTCGAAGACCTGTCGAGGAGTTGCTGTTTGCCCGATTGGCTGGTATTTCGTTAGAACTTGTACAAACCCCTGCCAATACCACCCTAGACTTAAGCATAGAAGACATACAAATTGACAATCAGTTGTTCGAAGCACAATGCACGTCTGTCTTGTATGTAACTCGATCTACGCGTACGGAAAGTGAACCCAGACCGTCGATACACGTGGTCGCTGAAAAGCTGAAGTCTAAAAATCAGAATGCAGAGATATATAAACACGTGATCGTGAGCATAAAGCCACTCTGTATACATCTGGAAGAAAAGCTGATCTTGAAATTGGCCGCGTTCGTCGGAGCAGGAAGATCGGAATTGGAGGTGCCAGTAGACGAGAACGATTTTAAGGCTCAACGATTTATTTCCGAAGTGTCTGCAGCACACGCGAAACGATACTACTTTGGCGCTTTAAAAATCGTCCCTAGTCAGATAAAATTGAGCGTGCTCACCACTATGAAGCTGCCTCGACATCTTCAAGCGATAAAGAGACAATTAGGGTTAACCTTGATTAAATTCGAAGACGCCACGATCGAATTGGACCCTTTCCTAAAAAAACATCCGTTCGAAAGTACTCAGTTTTTAGTACATTCCATAATAAAACATTACAAAGACGAACTGAAGTGGCAAGCCGCGGTAATACTAGGGTCTGTAGATTTTCTGGGTAATCCCCTTGGGTTCGTGAACGATGTCACCGAGGGGGTTTCCGGTTTAATCTACGAAGGAAGCGTTAAAACGTTAGTGAAGAATGTCACGCACGGTATCTCGAATTCGGCTGCTAAAGTGACAGAGTCCCTGTCAGATGGAATAGGACGAGTTATAATGGATGAAAGACACGAGGAAGCTAGACAAAGAATTCGAGCCAACACCGCAGGTAGCAGCGACCACTTAGTAGCTGGTTTGAAGGGTTTTGGTTTTGGTTTACTGGGCGGTGTTACAAGCATCTTCAAGCAGACATACGACGGTGCTGCGAACGAAGGATTTCCAGTACGTAACTACGCTTATACATGCGTAAATACTAATAATACTATCGGCTAATAATTACAGGGTTTCTTTGCGGGTTTCGGCAAAGGAGTGGTTGGGACGATCACCAAACCGGTTGTAGGAGTTTTAGATCTTGCCACGGAAACTGCCACTGCTGTACGAGAAACAAGTAGAAGGTACACACTTGTACAAGGATATAAATTCAATTCAAAACAATGGTACTTAAGGTTTATTTACCATGTTTTAGTGCTCATCGAACGATACCAAAGCGGGATAGGCCTCCTCGCGTGGCGAGCGGTCCCGCTGGCTTATTACCGCCATACAACCGCCAACAAGCAGAGGGTCAAGAGTTCCTCTATACCGTGAACAATCATGACTACTCGGAACTGTTTGTAGCGTACGAATGTCTACGGAGTGGTACAGAGAATCTAAGGGTGCTGGTGTCCAACGAGAGGGTACGCGTTATTTCTGGCGGAACCAAAGGAGTCGTGACCGAAGTCAGCTTAGCAGACCTGCTGTATTGCCAACCGACGCATAAACTTGAAAATAACAGCGCAACATTGTATTATATAGAATTAATATCCAGATCAGATTCAGCAGTGAACGTAAGCGTCGACGGTCCTGAACTTCTGAGGAGACCGAAGGTCCGATGCGAAAACGAGGAAGTGGCCAAACGAGTACGTATAAGCTGACGAACCGAAGTCTATCATATCATAGTGATAATTCTGATTGTTTGATATTTTTCAGGTTTCGCAACAAATCAATTACGCCAAGGGGATGCACGAGGAACACAGTTTGACTCTTTCTACGTCGGATAACATGGTGGATGACGTTCAATACTACAAGTAGTTGCAGATCACCGCGCACTGATATTTTATACTTTCGGTTTTATTTATCACGTATAGGTTGTATGCTAGTCAGTTCTTCGATTTCTCTACGTTTCTCTTTGTTTATTTTTTTAACAGTGCACATGAGGATGCCTTACTACGCTTAAATTAAGTTGACGATAAGACTGATGCAAGGCACCATCAATACTTGGAACTTAACGAAATGTATCAGTTCGTTAATACAATTCGTAGAAAACGTGAGAACATTTGGTTGTCGCACAGCTAGCGCACGTATACTTTTGATACTGGTATTGAGATAAAAGAGAAGGTCTCTCGTAATGCGTGAAAGATTTTTTAATATTGTATTAAATGTATATATATGTGTATAACGTGTAAAATATAGGCGAATAAGATATTTATTTACGGGAATGTAATCTACTTAAAGCTATACCGCGTAAAAAGAAATCGCAAAAACCAAAATTTTTACATAGAGTAGAGAACGGTATTCATTTTCTATTAACGAGTTTGATATTTTGCGAATTACTTCGACTTGGATAAACTGTATTTTTTATGATATTAAACGTAGAAGTTAACGTTAAGTGTACATTTTTCTTGTAACAGTCGTGGGTGCGGAGGTATTAACTTAAAACTTGTACAGATACTGTAAGACCAGCAATATCAGCCCTATTTAAATAATTTTTGTAAGGCTGAAGGCTTTGTACAGCTTAAACACAGTATGTATATTTACATTACAGTACGAATTTACGGAGTCTAGTGAATAACACTGTGTATAAACTAATAATAAGTATCAAAAGTGTTGATGACGTGTATAATCTACTGTATACAATTTATCTAGATTTGTTACATCCCGAAATTTTCACGCTGTCGATATAATTTAATAAAGAATCCTTCTATTTTTGTTCGATACCTTATCTTTCCATTTGTTATTGAATTTTAATACAGTATTATATGCGATGCAATCTACATAATTATCCTGCTTTGGGATCAAGGCGAAGGAACGTATAAGCTATATCAGTCGATAACGTGTTATCAGTAGCAAATTTTGTTTCTAAAAGCATGGCGTCTTTCACTATCACTTGAAACGTCAACTCTCGATTGGAATTAGTCGAATAAGTGAGCCTAATTCTGAGCGACAGAAATAAGCTCTTAGATGAATATATTGGCTGTGACGCTTACGTGAAATAATTTATGCGGAACGTCGTATAATTGGATTTCTTAAGACACGAGAATACGATAACCTCAAACAATGGACGAAACATATTTTGACGAGGGCCCAGCGGGAAATTTTGAAACGGCAACGTTAGAGATCACCAAGGATCATGACGGCAATGATCCCAATAGCTCGACTTCTGTGACCAACGGTAAGTTTATTGTTCATCTTGGTTCTAAGTGTACATATGCATTGAATACAATATCATGTAGCAATGTTATTTATACATACTTATTATAACTTGTAAGGAATCAATACCGCAAGAAGGAATACAGAGAATGAAGTCAATGCTGCGAATCAAATTCCAACATCAAAGAATGTTTGCAATATTCCTTTCAAACATATCGATATACATTCCTTCTTCACGGATAGAAATGAAGTTGTGGAAAGAGCTCTAAAAGATTGCCAAGATAGTTTGATAAATGAAGAAGAGAAGGATGTAGTTGGGAGCTGGCTCTTGACAGAGTGAGGAATCATCTTTATATATAGAAATTTTAGTAAGTTGCTGTACAATGTTGCAATGAAGTTTCAAAATAATATTTGTAGAATAAGCTTATGGGATGTTGAGAAGGAAAGACTTATAGTGCTTACCAAAAAAGCTCTTTACTCTGTAAAATATGATTTTATTTCCTTAAAAATACTTGAGTATAATCGAGTACCTTTATCAGAAATTGATACACTGGTTTCTGGTGAACTAGTCTATCCATCTACATCTTTAGCTCCGTAAGTATTATAATTAGCTTGAAGATAATATACCAGAATTAATTATAGGTGGCAAAATAGCCATTGATCAGATGGAACAAGAACTATAAAATGTAGTCTTACAAACTGTATTTATTTATAAACAAATACACTTGACAATTTTTAGAAGATTAAGTGGATTGGCAGAGGGTGTGTCATCAATATTTAATTGTGCAGTTCGTCAAGAGTGGTCTTCTCTTACTTCTTGTACCGGTCTTGCACAATTTGAATCTAGGTACATTAAACTCTTAAGTAGAGTTGGTACCCTTCTTAATTTAAAACAAAACTGCTTTGCACCTTTTAGTTGCCTTATCTTAGCATTGTATAACAAATATAAAGCATCCTAAAAATTTTGTTTTGATTTTCAACCTCTGCACATTTAAAGTTTTTCAAAAAATGTGAAGTTGTAGTCTTATGCTTACAGATTATTGCTTCAGTGGGTAGCATAACATATTTTTAACAATTTTAATTTCTTTGGTATATGGTGTTCAACAAGATTTTATAACTTACACTTATCCCTTATTGAATTGAAATTAATTATTAGGAAAAGATACATATCTGGGATAAGATTGATGTGGAATCGCGGTACTCCATTGCCGCTGACCAAGAAATGGAATCCATTTGCAAAAAACATTCCATGGCTCACGTATACTAGTCATCCATTGTATTGGTACAAAGGTAAATTTATTTTTCATGTCTGGTGGTAATTGTATGATTACCAAAAGCTTTTTCCTAGGTTCGGAAGCGGATAAAGCAAAATTTGACGTTGATGGCTTACATGCGACAATTATAAGTTTATTGTCACCAGAATGTGCCATAAGAACTGGATCTATTATCATAGAGAATTACTTTGGCTTAGGTGCCTTAGTACACAACAGAAATGCATTAGGCTTTTTTAAGATCCGGGGTAAAGTTAGCTTTTAAAGATTATGCTGGCATAATTATGATTTCTCTCAATGTATCGTGGAGATTCGTATTTCAATTTCTAATCTTCTATGTATGTATTTATAAAGTTTACAGCATTTATAAAAAAATATCAAAACTTATAGCGATATAAGTATAATTTATGTAGAAAAACCTTTGAATGAATTTGTAATTATTTTATCTCGTTCAAATCTTTGGTCCTAATGTATGGTTCGATTTTTACATTCCATTTTGAAACGAATTCATACAAAACATGCCATTATTTTACCTTGTTTGCACATTTGCTCGAAATAATTACCTTTGTTTATTACGCAAGTTGATTAGTATTTACCGAACGAAGTAAAATAGGACAAGTTTTTATATGAACTTTTAAAATCATTTCTACATCCTCCAACTATTACTGGTGGATCCTACATGTAACGAAATAACTTGTGTATTATAAAGAGTTTTATTATGTATATGTATTTTCACGCAGTACCTGGCTGATACGAACTTAAAGATAAATATGTATGTTCGGGGATGTCTGTTTAGTTGATAGTTTTTATAGGGACGAAAAATAACAAAGCTAAAATTTAAGTGAAAGAGAAAAGAGAACTTTCTATGTTCTTGACTGTATCATTATTGTATCATTATAACATTAATATTGGTTTATCTTTTAAGTTGCAGGCCTCGCATCTTAATTGCACAACAACTTAACAGACATCACTGTACATTGCATTAGAATAATTCATCTATCTTCTAAATATAAAACTATGTTTTATAAATATTGTGCTTAATAATAATAAATAATAATAATTATCCTTCAAAGCGAGTATTTGTAGTTTTTCTTAAAAAAGAGGAAGATTTTTCTTGTACGAATAACGTCTGATATATTTGTGACTCGTCAAACGAAGAATACAGAGTTCGAAGGTCTTATTTGCAGACTTGATTCCGATAGAACTGGGATGATGTCCAAGGTTCCGCTTTCCTCGATGCTTGGTTTCCTGAAAAACAACTCTCTCAGTAATGTTCCATCGGTGGATGACTCCTCTAGATCGTGTTTACTCTTGATGCGTGCATTCGGTGGGCGGGACGAGATAGACTCTTTATCGACTTCCTCTTGGAAGATTCTTCTGTCAAAAATGGAATGTTTATTTTGTGGAATATTAATGAAAGAATGTAGTTTGCAATACTATCAATAACTTTTACTTAATATACCAATTTACGTTTTCAATTGAAACGTGAAGTTTATAAGAAAGTTTATGCGTGTTCAAAATTACCAAAATATTTCTTTCTTTACTATCATTTTTTATAACATGATTTTAATATTGTACTGACTTTAAAATAAACATGTCATTCAAATGTAATAGTAGCAATTTGTCTAACTTTAAATGGACTTATAGTTAGATGAAAATCAAGAAGGACAAAAATCGTTTTCGTTTCATTAATTGTTGAAAGTACGTGTCATAGGAGTAATTAGCGATTTCTGTTACTGATCGCACGGACGTGTCAGCTGTCCCGAATGATTCGTTGAACGATTACTAACTTTGGCAAGGGAAATCCTTCTAAACTCGAAAGTTTAATATCTGTTTAATTGCCTAGCAATTAGGGATTAATCGAAGGAGAGGAAGTAAGTCGTGGTGGCAAAAAGTTATCAGTCCAACGCAATCGTACGAAATTGTACGAAATTACTATGATTATTTAGTAAATAAATATTAATATCAAAATATTTTAATATAAAAGTAAAGCGTATGGGGATATTAAATACGTTTAAATAAAAACAAAAACTGTTTAAAATTTGTACGAAGAAGATATACAAGTTACAGTTACATATAATAATTAATATTTTATGATGAAAGTATATAAAGTAAATTAAGGGAAATATTCTTTAGGCATTTGTGTATTCGTACGTGCATGTAATATTTAAAAAAATTGCGTTATTTATTATAAATTAAATAAGAAAGATTCTTTTGAAGTAGAAGCCACCTAACGGTGAATAGGCCGAACTAATTTTCGGAGTTTGGTCAGCGCCTCTCTCGGGAAAACGCTCAAGTTTGTCCTCAATAGTTCCTTTTTTCACCGCTAGATGGCGCTTTTTCGTGGTAATTTACCGACACGATGGTAACGTACCGATAGCTGTCGGTAAATTACCACCAGAAAGCGCCATCTAGCGGTGAAAAAAGGAACTATTGAGGACAAACTTGAGCGTTTTCCCGAGAGAGGCGCTGACCATACTCCGAACGTTAGTTCGGCCTATTCACCGCTAGATGGCCTTTAATTCGAAAGAATGTTTTTATTTAATTTATAATAAACAACGCAATATTTTTAAATTCTACGCACACCCGTGGATGCACAAATGTTTAAACAATATTTCCATAATTTTACTTTCTACATTTTCTGTCTAGAACTGTACTTTTTATACTTAAACAGCAGTTCGTGTAGCTGTGGGAAGCGAGTTCAACTGCACTTTTAATTGATTTAGCAGACAGAAAAATGGAAAATCTCGTGCATTCTTATCATATACTTAATTAACAATGTTTTCTTACTCTGTTATGTCAATGTCTTCGGTTTGACAAGCCTTATGTACATTTTCCTCGAGGTTCTTGCAACGTTGCAGCCTCTCCGTCTCGAGCAGTTCTTTAGTCTTTTGTAGTTTACCCTCGAGAGTGTCAGATTCTGTTTGTTTCCGTTCCAGGGCATTCTGTAGCCGCGACTTTTCTCGCACTAGGTCTCTAACGGTCTCCGTGAGCTGGAGAAATTGTTTTTCTTGAGCGGCTATCTGTCGCGTCAAGATCTCCAGGATTCCTGAAATCCGAGTCTTCAGCTCGCTGGACTCGGCTCGGGCTTCCTGCAGCTGGTAGGAACACGAATCGAGACGTTACAAAGAAATTAGACACTGCACTGTTTTCTTTTTTTCAAATGGATGTTGTTCAAAATTAGGATGGGCGCGTATAATGACCCTTTTTGTATTAAAAAGACATTTATTTAATTTTGAATCGAATTTAACTTTATTTATTAGGTAGACTGGAAAGTAATGTCGTTACTTTTACATTAAATTCAAATAGATTTTTAACGAATTTCTATTTTTAATCAGTTATGCAATCGCCATCGTTATCCACAGCCTTTTGTCATCTATTGTGCAAATTTTCAATGCCAGATCGATAAAAATCAACGAGTTGAGTGATAAACAAGTATTTAAAAACGACGTTACTTTCAAGTTCACCTGATAAATATTCATGAAGTTACAAAAATAAACACTTCGATTTTATTATCTAGTCTCAAATGGTCTTCAAACAAAATTTAATCCCAGTAAAAAGCTTCGAGAGTATTGTTCTGGTAGCCAACGTGATAATGCTGGGTTTATTCTGTATGTATAATCGCGTTGGACGAATTTTGCCTGAGGATTACGATAGCACCCGTAACGTAACAATTCTATTTCCTCAGTTGTAGATTCTAACCAGGAAGTGGGTGTCTCGTACTGGAATTGACTAATTTGGGTAGCGAGGGTGTTATTCTGTTGGACCTTAGGAGATAGGAAATAGTTGATTTCCCTGCGTGGGTACACTCGTCGCGAAAAGTACGTTGATGACCGTAAACAACGTATTTCTAGTTAAATTATTACATTAATAATTAGTCCGTACACGAATTATTAGCATACAGATAAATTTGGATTTAGAAGATTTATTCAGGGATATAGAGGCTCGTTAATTCCAAACGTTCGTTGAATCCAAGTGTTTATCAAATAGTGTCGGAACGAAACCAAAATCCGTCGAATAATAAATCATTTATCGTTGATCGCGATGAAATCTATTTTTTGGGGCGAAAATTGCAAAATATTTCAAAACGTCATAAGTGATGGATGGGAAAAGGATCTATGGTAAAAAAGAAATGCGTTTCTATTTAAAAAAAAATATACTTTGTTACACTTATTACAAAAATATGGTCCTACAGATAGAATTATCATTCTTGCAGTTATATTTATTTTAAATTACAGCTTTCCTTGATCCAAAAATCCGTCGAATAATAAATCATTTATCGTTGAACACGATGAAATCTATTTTTTGGTACGCAAATTGCAAAATATTTCGAAACATCATAAGTCATGGATGGGAGAAGGATTCGATCTATGGAAAAAAATGCGTTTCTATTTAAAAAAAAATATACTTTGCTACACTTATTACAAAAATATGGTTCTACAAATAGAATTATCATTCTTACAGTTATTTTTATTTTAAATTACAGCGTTACTTGAAACTCTAACTGCTTCTTCTCCGTTTCTCGACGATCCAGTGACTTTTGGTACTGGCTCTTCATGGCGTCCTTCTCGGACTCACTGACCGCTAGTTCGGATTTTGCGTCGTTCATTTCCTTCGTACATCTGCGTTAAAACCAGAAAATTCTATCGATACCGTGCGCATGCTTTCAAATTCGAAGCACAGTCTATTATTGGAAATAATACCGAGACAAAATACAGGTTTCCACCGAACGAATCACGTTTGTTTCGATAGATTAAACTAAACTAGACAAAAACGAAGAGAGTTATTGGACACGATAACTTTCGTTCGTTTCGAATCGTAAATATTTTTTCGTAATTCTAACGCAACATAAATCACCGTAGAATTTCTCTAGATAACGTTCCGTTGCTATAGTGGATCAGCTGGGATTCATTTTCCTTGCGTGACACGAGGAAAAGTTACCGAACGGAATTTCTGTTCCAGACAAAGTTACGAGTCACGGGAAACGGTTTATTATACGCAATTCGCGTCGCGACGCCTGGGAGCATGACGTCTAATTTGATACCTCGAGTGAATCGTAAGATTCTCGACCGGTGCACCAACTTTTATTCCGATAATTTCGTACGCGATATTAGGACGAAACGTGGGCCAATCCGTATGCGCGATTGCTCCTATCTTAATCGAAATCGGCCATTGGGGCCTAAATTGGGTTTTAGGCGATGATAACTAGCGTCAGTCGACTGGTATCAGCAATATGAGCAAACCAGAAACAGTGGTAATGGGAATAACGAAGAATTGAAATTATTAGGTGGACTGGAAAGTAATGTCGTTTCTGCGAATCTCAATACTTAATTATCATTCATCAGCTCATTGATTCTTATCGATCATGCATCGAAAATTTTGCACACTAGATAGCAATGGGCTATTGATAACAAGTGTAGAATGTATTCGTACACCGATCAATTTCCCAAAAAACTTTTGTGTGAAATTGTACTTTCTTAACTTCTTTTTTTATAATCAATGACATTTTACATATTCTCGAAAGTCTCTAAGATAGATATAGTCCGAACAACATTTACTAGTTAATATAATTTGTGAAATTAACAAAAAAAAAAAATGCAAAAAGTGGGTAAAAGTATAGAAACAATAAGTGTTTATACGATTCTTATGACGAACCATTTACAGTAAAGTCTGTAACGTAAACACATTAAAGTACTTTTAAACAGTTGTGCGACAGTGTATTGCTTCAACATTTCTATCGATTAATTGTTTTTTTCTTGTTAATTTCGCAACTTACATAAATAGCTATTTTTTTTTTTTAATCTAACTATTCTACAGAATTCCGAGAATATGTAGAATGTCATTGTTTATAAAAAAGGAGTTAAGAAATTGCAATTCCACACAAAAGTTTTTTAGGAAATTGATCAGTGTACGAATACATTCTACACCCATTGTAATTGCTTAAAAATAAAAAATTTTTACGAGCATTTGTTTGAATTTAATTTAAAAGGAATGACATTACTTTTCGCTCCCCCTAATATAATGAAAATGTCGAACTTACAATTCTGCTAGTGATAATCTTCACAGACGTCGTGGCCGTTATAGTCGTCATGGCGACCATAGTTATCGCAAGCATGGTGGTCACCATAGTAATCGTCATTGTCGTCATAGTCGCCATGGATACCGTCATTCCCGCCATCGTCGCCATCGCCGCCATCATCGCCATCGTCGCCACAGTCATCGACATGATGGCCATCATGGTCATCGTGGTCGTCGTCACTATAGTCATCGTCAATATAGCCGTCGTGTTATTAGACGTCATCTTCAACGCGATCACTGTCAACTCGCGACTGAATCTCTCGATTTGCATTCTTCT